>NW_020224059.1:172147-369425 GCF_003070985.1 Temnothorax curvispinosus | reverse complement strand
TTTTTAATATAACTTCAGAAAGGTTTATTCAAAAGGGTGAATTTTATAAAAAATTTACATTTTTTTTTCTGCTACGAGAAGACTTTGAAAATCCGTTATTCCTCCAGAAGAATTTAATAAAATAAAGTTTTCTTTACGGCAACAATTCCCTCAGTTACTAGATATAACATTTTAAAGATACTCATTGTTGAAATTGATTCGATTGTCGAAACATATATTCTCACTGGAACTATATTCCGCATTGTTTTATCTCAATGTCAAAATCGATATTTTTGAATATTTCAATTTGTTTGGCCAGTGTGGTTGAGATATCTCTTCTTAATGGCATATTATTAACGATCGTTATGTGAAGCTCGATGTGAAGGAAAAGGAAGGAAAGATCGTTACGACGAGTGTTTATATTTCATAGTACCGCGTAGTACCGCGCAAGAAATAATAGTCACATAAATCTTGGATGGGTAACATTGCGTCTGGATCCTCGCCAAAGTAACGCACAGTACAATGAGTATTCATCAGTTATTTCTTTGAGCAATAATTGCTGTCTACATACATAGATATTGCGCAGTATCTTACAATATTATCTCAAAAATATTCTTTACATATATATACGGATTTATTTAATTAATGTAATTGAAATTTGCTTCATATACAGATAGATAATAAAAAATCTATTAATTTTTTAAAATAATTTTTCTTTTTTCAATTTTATATTTGCATTTTATTTTAATAAAATCATATCACATATGTCAATGTTATTTACATGAATAAAAGTTAAATATTGAAATATTTAAAAGATTACGTTTAATCGGATTTTTGCTAAAAGAAAACTACTCAAAAGGTAGTTTTTTACAATTTTAAGTATGATTGATAACTTTATTCGAAGTTGAATTTTGTTTAGAGATAAAATTACGTAATTGTGTGAAATATTTTTTATTTTTATACGTTCTGATTCCTGCAAATGACTTTAGAAATAGAAGTGGTTCTTTGAAATTGAATATTTAAGCATTACCGGTTTCCTTAACTGTAAGATGATACGCCAGAAGTACCCTTCAGCACGCTCTTGAAACTGCGTCTTTATCCGACAGGGTTGTGTAACAGCGGCTGCGATCGCGGTAGTCAGGTGCATTAGAGGGTTCTTAAAGTGTCTTTCGCAGTTACCGGTTAACCAGCGAGGCGGAGCGCGAATGGGCACTAAATCGTCAAGTTTCCCTGTAATTACAATCGTCCGCTGTAAATGTATTGTCGGATTTCCTTCATGCTGCAGCGCGCAGACGTGAGCTCACGGGTTACGCCAGATATTTTCGGGCTAAAAGTCGTAGCTAATTCGTTAGCTTCATTGACTTCCTCTCGGGTTGGCAATAGCAGATAGAGAGGAAGTCGGTCGAAGCCATGTGCGGTTCATTTAATTAACGGGAGATTAGCTTTGGCCGCATTTCCGTGGACTGCCGGCACTCCGCACTATGTATATGTACCGCCATTGGCACGGCAAGTTAGACATTCCCTGTTAAATCTGCATTTCCGTCTTCGAAGTTTCGAGAGGACAAAGTGAGTGAGCACGGTCGAGCGAGAGAGGCTGAAGAGAGGCGGAACGCAACGTGGCCGGGTTGCAACCACCGTGGTAAAGTCAGGGAGAGGCGCGCGCGCGGACGAGAAAGATGGGAATGGGAGGAGAGAATAATCTATCGGGGTCTACCTGATGCCGGCGCGGCGCGGCGCGGCGCGGCGCGGCGCGGCGTCGTCGCTGGCGTAATACTTGCCGAACAATCGGCATCGAATGTGGTCGCCCGCCGCGCCCGCGCCGCTCGGGATTCCGTCCCGTGAAAATAATGGATTGCCCACCTTAGCTACCTGCCTTAGCTGCCGTAGCGGCAACTGCGAAGTTAACCGAACTCTATTGTTTATCCGCCGGCGATCTCGGACCGAATTACATTATCACGCTGGCAATACTATCGGCTCCCGCGGTTGTTAGATTAGTTTAATTGTCGTTACTTCATAACGACGGTTTCTGCGTTGCGCGCGCGCGCGAAGTATTAAATTGCAACGGTATACTGAGCCATGTACTTTTCCATCGGGAAGTAAATACCTCTTAATGACTCTCTCAATTATCCTGACAAGACTATTAGGAAAGAGACGGGTCGCTCGCGCTTTAAATTTTAATTTTGTTTTAGTCCGAAATGCGTAACTCGATTTTACTTAGGTTTGCCTGCGAAAGTTTCGAAACTCCGAGGATGAGGATATATCGTTGGGGGATCCTGAAGTGTAAGATTTGTTAATTCTACGAGACAACGTAGTCGAATTAACTTAGCGTCTAATTTTTCGTTGAGATACTTTAATTGACTAGTCGATTTTCTTCCAATTTCAATTGTTGAACTTTCGTGGTAGTGAATATTCATGATGCCGTATTTGAACTGTAGAATTCTAAAGAATTCTATTTTACGAGAAGCTTTTGAAATCACATGTTTCTCTTATTTTTCAGTAAAGCGAACGTTCCAAAACGTTATTGAAATTTTTGACTCAAAGCTTGATTTTCCGTTATTTATAATTCAGCGTATTTGTTGAAATATAATAATTATGCAGCCAAAGGAAAAGACCGGAAATATTGGCATTCATTTTATTTTCTGATAGTACTGCAGGTAGTGTGTTATATGTGTTTTATGTTATTAAATATTCTTTAAAGTTGGTACATTAATTAATGGCACAAACATGCGCCAACAGCACCGGACGTGTCACGAATATTTATCGGACTACCGATGCCGGTGAACGGCGTTGCCAAGGTTAAAGTTTACGTGGACTCGTTAATTGGTTCGCTTAGACTGGCATTTCGTGCCGCAAACATAGCGACGCGACGTGGCGTTTGTAGCGATTCCCCGATGCTTGGACGCGAGTGATGCGATAAACGTATAGATCACCCGCGGCCGACAGGGGCGCGCATCCGAAATGCGCGGTACCAGGTTGTATCGATAAACCGATCGCCGGGTGCGACGTCGCCGCAATTGATGGACCACGAGCCGATATTGTTGTGACGATAATGACGACGTTAGTGACGTTCGCTTATTACTGAAGCGACCACCGCATCGTAATAAGCTCCGCATGCGGCCACAGTGTCGATGAATATTCAAACGGCGATACTTCGACATGCGTAACGCGATTCGGGTACTATTGCTTCCCGATGTTCGAGTGTTCTTAATTCTGTGAACATCTTAGTGATAATCATGCAATGTAATAATAAGATTTGTGTCTTAAGATTTGTCGAATAGGTGTTAAAAAACAGTATATCGAGATATATACAAGAGTGTAACGCAGTAATCATAAAAGGTACGTATATATTACAGCGGGGATAGTGTAAAATTTCTTTTGACATTTATTACATAATATTAGATATTGAGTAACAGAATGTTGTGATGGGAATATCTGCAACAATTGATTACAATCAAATACAAATTGAATTATATATATGCTTTATATATGTCTTTACGAATTACCGTATATATATGAATTGTAATTTTACATATACTCGTTGTAAGAGCTTTATCTAAATAATGTTACTTTTTTGCTTTTTTTAACATTTTTTAGCAATTTTTGCATTTCTGTTGTTGAGACAGTCTGAACAAATACAAACTGAGTTAAATAAAATCTTCCTAGCAGAATGAAAGTTATTCTGCTAAGTTCAATAACAAACAATTTGCATATTTATCATTAAAACATCGTTCGTGGGATAAATGTTAAGAAAATATTATTGTTTAATATAAGTTTAATAACGTTAGGAAGAACAAGCAAATATTTTTATATACACTGGTAAATGTGTTTGATCGCGTTATACAGTTCACAAATATTTGTATATGGTTATTATATATATTTTCTCAATTCGGGTGCAGGGTGGAAAAGGTTATTACGAAATGCAGTTGTGTGTACGGATACAGTAATGTAAGCCGAGCATCTCAAAGCATGCCATTCCGTTTTTGAATCGTATCTAGCGCGAGACTTTTAAGTATGAAAAAAATATCTTCCTTTACAACTGCTATTTCCTGTGTACGCGCGCATTTCTCCTGTCTCTTTTTCGTTATATGAGGATTTACTAAAACGCGGCGTGCAATTCAAGTCGCTTTAGCTCTTTAACGCCTCGAGTGATAATACTTTCGTGATAAACATGGACGATTTATTCTGTGTCAAATGCGTTTACGACTTGTCGCGTTATGTGGGCGCTCAAAGAACATTTTATTTTGTTCCTTTCAACACTCCGCCTCCGTATTGAATATCTAAAAGAAAAACACTTACTACACTTTACAATTTAAGAATCCGTTACATTGCACATTAATTGATTGAAAATTCTTGAAAAATCTTTCGCAAAAGCAAAATAAATACATAAGCATGACTTATATAAATGATGCATAAGTAAAATATTTAAATGTCTTCATATAAACTAATGTTACTAAATAACTATTGCTCACATTAATTTTGTTCTTCCTCGGTATAAATATCTCAGTGTATTTAATGAAAGTTCTTCCTCGTTATATGCATACGTATCGAAATATATGTGTGTACTTCCAAGTCATGATTGTATGACACGGTCGTTTGTACATATATGTAAATTCAAGCTAATGATTCGGTACCGCGGGCCTTTACATACAGTTGGATGCATAGCGAATGAGCGCGTTTGCGTATAGCGGTCCCTATAAATTACGTCAACACATCCAGCGCGTCGACACGAGCTTCATTGGATTACGGTGAACCAGCCGCGCGAAAATTCCGCACGACCTCGCGACTAATTGCGGCGAAACACTTTTTTTCTCCTCGCGCTTTCGCGACTCCGTTGCGATCGAGCTGTGTAAAGTGCACAACGGCTAATTTCACCGCATGGCCTCGCAAGCCTCCGAGCTCGCGTCGCAAAAACTCGTGGCCGTGTAATGGTCGTTCTACATTAGTCGCAATCGTAAGAGTCGTAAGAAGTTGATCGCAAGCAGAATAATAGACTGTGATTGGTCAATTTCTTACGACTCTTACGATTGCTACTAATGTAGAGAATGACCACACAAGATACCGCGCGATACGAGGTGTATTGCGAAACTGCGGCGATCCATTGCAAATTCAATTTTCGAAACACCCGGCAGTTCGAAGGGTGGAAGTTCGCGTCAGTTCGAACCACTGCACCGACTTGTTGCCTGTGTACGTGCGTATCAATGAGCCGCGGCTGCACGGGATGCGTTCATATGCGAGAAGGACAGAGAAATAGAGAGAGTGAGAGAGGGAGAGAGAGAGAGAATATGTACAGTCGTCGCTAAATGTCAACATAATTGGATATGCGCGATGCGAGATGAACGGGGTAGAGGAAGAGAAACGGAGATCGCACGTTGCATCGGAGCGGATTGTCACGCGACGTTACATCTCCCGCAGACTAGGCAGTTCTATTTTCAGCAAGGTGCCATCGATCGCCGCTAAATTATTTCGAGTGGCCTACCTTATATGGCGCCGTCGCCTGAGAAAACTGACCTACATCTTCTTCGGCGTCGCCGAACAACTTTTTCTGCACCCGGTCGTAAGCGGAATTGAATCGTCAGGAGAGGAAACACACTGGAATCCGAAGGATTCCCATCCTCTCGTTTGAAAGATGAGGATGGGAAGGGATTCAAAATGTATACAGTTCCAAAACTACGTTGGTACTTTTTACCATTAAAGTTACTTTATTCGAGCCGATTTACAGGAAACTCTTTTGAAATGCGTAAAGAGTAGTTTGTACAGCATGTCGAAAATAATATCGAAAATGTCATATAAACGTGAAACGTGCTCAGCACCATCATTCTATCTAGAACTGCACTATATTTTCGGACAAGTTTTCGCAGTGCGGTTATATATACAAGTTTTGATATCAATATTTCGCTGAGAAGTTTAGCGTAAATCTAGCAACTTCAGCAATGCACATTGGCAGATAGTAAATGCTATAATATTGTTGACTGATTTTTTATGTATAGTTTCTTTTGGTAAACAATATACATAACATATATTTTTTAGAAATCGAATAAAATTAATATCGTTTAATTTCTTTACCGTTTATATCGTTTCATTTTATCGCATTTATTTTCGTGACATGTTATTTATTTCGTATTTATTAAATTGGCTCAGAAGAATATTTACTCGATCAATGGCTTACGTTTGGTATTTGCGTTACATTTACAAAACACGGTTTAAAACGCTATTTATCAAAATTGCAACTGTGTCGCATTGATAACATTATTGAGTTCATTAATCTTTTATTTCTCTGTATATCAAGGAACTAAGCGGTAACGATATGGAGGCGTGATGTATAATTTAATATTAATATATATTATATTACATTGCGAAATCCATTTTTAGTTTCTGTACTTTCCGTATAAAGAAAGAATTTGAACCACGATGTATTCTCTATGCAATTTAGTATGCAGAATTATTAGGATTGTTATACGAGTTTGAGATAATGAGGAGTTTACAATTACACAAAGTTCGATTCGCGTTTACATGAGGCATTCATAATCATTGAAATAATTAGCATCGGCTCCAGCTTTTGTTAATGATGATAAACAGCGCGAAGTGGATCGCATTTATGATTCTTGCGGCATATAGGCGATTTGCTTTCGTGAATTCCCACGATTATAATATTCACAATCATACATTTCGTTGTCTTCTAATTAAAGACTAAAACTAATTGCGCTAAATGCTAGTTCTTAACAGATTAGGGATTCGAATGATGCCACCATTTCTATCAATGACTGTAAAATAATATATAATGAGAAAAACAATTTTTGCTAGGTTAATCATCAAGATTGAGCTTGATAAATATGTTATAAGATTTTTAAATATGCCTTATTTGTTCTCTTCTTAAACTACTTATTAAAATGCTTAAATATACTTGCTGTTATTTTGAAATGGAAGCGCTACCCTTAATCCTTGATGTGCTACCAGTAACCCGTTTCCGCAGGAATGTAAAATGGACCCCTGTGGCTTTACGAACGAGCGGTTCTATTGTACGTATTACCGAAATTTCACAAGGCGTAGAAATTTCAGTTTCATCGCGTGTCACCAGGATTATGCGCAAGCAGCATAAATTATTTACCGTGGTCGGTTAACGGGGCGTTTCCGCAACTCGATTTTACATACGCGGCGTACAACGACGGCGGTGATATATTAAGCGTGAGATAAACGTACCGTAGGGCTAGTTTAACGATCGTTGTGTTATTAAGACTGCTGATTAAGATTATTTCAGCGTCAGCGTTAAAATGAACACGTACTATACGAATAAAGAAACGAAAGAATGATACGATATAATTGCAAAAGGTGACATTATTGTTAAATTAAACTTAAATTGAAGTCGCGAGTCTGACGCGCAATAACCAGATGAAGGATGATTAAGTGATAAAGAACTTCAAAATAGCCAAACAATTTCGTGAAGAAATTTAAAAGAGAAATAAAGCATTTATTTTTAAACTATGACATTAATTTATTATATATTTTTAATTTCGACTTCTACACATTTAATTTCAAACATTTACCGAATTTAGCTGTTTGTTTTTCGGTTTTTGTTTGACTTTTCATTCCGTTAATGTCCTAATTTAAGGAGAAACAACGAACAGTCATATTTTATTTGTTCGTTTCTTTATTTGTTCTCGTTTTAATAAAACGGTACGATTAAATAAAACTATTATTTTGTTTGACTCTGCCTTTAGAAATACTCTTCTACTGCTATACCTTTCGCCCCGATAAAAGTCATCATGTGTTTATAATGATTCGGGTCAACGGTCACCGTCGCGTCGACCGTCCGGTGTGGCCCATAGCGATAAGGTTTTATACCGTTACGACTTTTATGTGCGGAGCGGATCGCTTGATACAAGATGAACAAGAATCTATGAACAGAAAAACAATTTCTTTTAGTTATCTTTTAAGAATAGAAACCTTCGAAGTTCACGTCGCTGCGGCCGGCTTGTGTGCCCAATGGATTGTCCGCGGGTTTGCAATTTCATGGTTAATATATTTTATGGAACTAATAGATTTCTTTAGAATAATTTGTGTAGCTATACAAGTCCCCTTAGTGTATCAGTGTTTATGGTTTAGCTGGTCTTCTAACGCAAAAGGGATCCTTGTGAGATTCTTTACATTAATTTATTATTTAGAGTACTTATATGTATGTACAAAATTGTTTTAACATGAAAATTATTTTTAATGCTTAACTATATACTACTATGAAGGCTTATTGTCATTAAATATATTCTCATTGATTTTATCTGACAAGAAAAATTGGAGCAATTTTTTGCGAAGGAAAACAGAATATTAGAAATATATTTGAGTCTATTAAATGCAAATACTTTAATTATATATCGAGACTTCTATAAATTATTCAATTAATTTTTTCTTATTTATTATTTATTTATAGTATATATATTTCAGAAAAATAAACATTGTGTTTTTTTATCGTGATTTATAATGCTATAACAATCAAAGAAATTATTCTTTAGTAACCTAATTTAAAATAAGAAATAATGAAATAATTTATCAAAATTAGTATAAAATAAGAATTAAGACTTTTATTCAGAAGTTTAAGCAGTATATAGTTAATTATACCGGCAATCCTTTGCAGATGGATAGTCCGTTGTGCGAAGTAAAAAATGATGGTACTATATAAAGTATGTATTTCATGTACGTGAAAGAAACTATAGTACTGTTGTTGAAACTCATCTTCAGCCTCTCGGGGTATTGCGATGGAGTTAAGCGATGCGATTTTTCAATTCTGAAAGTCGTTCCGTGTATTATTAAAATGCAACGTTGGCTAAGAATTATGGGCGTAATGAATATTCCTGTTATATAATGAATCTGAAAAATTCCTTTCCCCGGACGTGCGCACATTTTTTTTAACGGATGCAATCTCTCGTTAGAAGTTACCGAGAGTAATTCTCCGTGTGCACAGATGCAAGTACATATTTATCATTTAACTTATCACCGCGTCATAGATTTTTATTGCAAAGCTGAAAAAGAGCGGACGTTATTACTTTGAACCAAAAGTTCTTGCAATTTTGCGACTTTTACGTGCTTCTAAATTACGAGAGGAAAAAGGTTTAGCAGTGCCGTTCTAAATCCAATTACGTTATTTTGTGCGGCAGCCATCGTTCTCGAATCAAACATTTTGTCCACATCGTGACCCGCTAGAAATTTCTGACGTGTGAAAGAAAGTTACGAAAATATTCTTGAAAGTCCGGAAATAGAAACTCAAGTCAATAGATAGACCGATGATTTTCCGCAATTTGTTATCGATTACTCGCGCCTATTTTTACGAGAACAGATTCCCGCAGTTTCGTCGAACAGCTACCGTATGCAATATTGAAAGTTTACATCAGACAGCAATATTATTTCCACATCATACACATATTCTTATATAAGTATAATTGTAAAAAGTATAGTAATGCTAAAAAATAATTGTGGAAATTATGGATAATACATCAGGATTTAATTTAAAGAATTTTTTTCAAAGGGAGCACCAAACCAAAAGAAATTAAATAGTTTTCCTAGTTTAACGATAAATTACATTTTACGTTAATAAACATGCTTAGCGCCGATGTTCTTAGGAGTTCAAAAGGCGTTCGAAATATTTGAATTTTAAATACTACTTTTAGGAATAAATTACAAATAAATTTAATATTAAAATTGAAGTATTAAGAAGATATTGAAGTAAATAAAGTTACTGTAATGAAGTAGTAATAAGTAAATAATAAAAACTAATAAGTGAAAGTAGTAATAAAGTAATAATGAATATATACTATCATGTTGGTGAGATCGATTCATTACTATCTATTGACGTCATCTTAACTTTTCTTCGCGTACTTAAATAAACTTTCGAGAGTATCGCCGATTACTTGCCAGCTAAATAACACCGTTTTCGTCAGACGCCCGTAGTAAATCATCGCAGATCTTGTGCGCAGAGGAAAAAAAGCGGAAATAAAGTCGGCCCAGGAAGGGCGCGCCTCTCGCCGACTGCGAACTTTCGTATGAGGTTGCAATAGCGTTTTCATCCGATATTAAGAAACTTTCTATCGGTTCTCGTACTTCGGCAAGAACGAGATGAAATAAACCCGAGATAGATACGCGCGAGACGTCGACGGCGCCGCGCCGGCATCGTCGACGGGATTGCCGGGGTACGTGAGCGGGATGAAGCCAGCCGAACGTCATTAGTGCCTGGATGGATGAGAGCAAAACAGGAACCACTCGTTATCCAGATGGGCAGTGGTGCCATATCCCCGGGGATATATGCAGCGGGCAAGATGATGTCGAGCGAAACGTTTTGCATTCATCCGACACCGGGACGCCGGATACGTAACATTCGAGCAATCCGTGGACTAGAATGGACGCTCTAATTCCTGCATCAGCCAATAAGCCTAATGGAGGACGTTAGCTTGCTCGACGAGGCGTGACGCTAGTATGAAGGGCCCATCATGCGAATGGCGTTCTATATCTGGCGCATAAATGTCATTGGATGATAAAAATGATTTTGCAACGCGAATGCTGACGGATTTGTTGGCGACAATGAATTTTGCCTATACCGTTCTTGCCAATAAATACGAAATGTACCCTTGAATCGCTCATAAATCAGCGTGAGACATACAATTCTCAATCGCGCATCTGGATGGTTTGAAAGCGCCTTTAAAAATCGTTTAGTTAACAAAAATATTTGTCTACATTAAGTTACTTTTATTTACGTACAAGGAATTTATTATAATATATCCATTATCGAAAAAAGAAAACGCCGCCGTGCTACTTTAGAATTGATACGATATAATTAGGACAACGAAGACAAAAATCCCTGCGCGACCGACGTCATATTGTGTCCGAGTGGCTAATGCGTTTTCCATCCAACAAGTTCGACAAAAAATTATGAATTTCTTTCGAGTGCATTTTACAGGAAGTGCATTCAGGATAATCGTCCCTAATGCTGCTTTCGAAACTCAGCAAGTTAGATTACGGCTTATGTCAGAAAGTTACTCTCCTTCTCGAGAATGACTTAAAATGTATCTAATGGATAATTCAGAGAGCGCGGATATATAAGTTATAAAGTTAACTAGAGCGCATATACATATATAAATTATATGAGCGGCTCGCGAGCGAGTAAAATCTTTTACTACCCCTTCGCCGACATGAATATTACTAATTTCTTATTGAATCGGGTTATTCGCCTTTCCTTCGCGAAGCTCTTTGTTCTCCCCCAAAGCGCATAAAGGATTTTTCCGGCCGGAAGCGGTGCGCTATCATCGTATTATTCTTCCTCCGCGCTATAGCCATCGTGGACGAATAAAACGATCCGCGAGAGGTGCGTCACCCGTCGCGCCCGTCGCGTTCATACTTTCTTCAGCGCTTTTATACCAGCTAATTGGACCAGTGTGAAACGGGAGCTTTTTCGCTCCCGGCTTTTTATTTGCGGTTTTGTGTCCGACTTTACCTTAACACTGGCAGTACTCGTGAACAATCGCGAACGACTAATTTGCAGCTCTCGGTCGTAACCGCCGAGTTAAGTAATGTTGAAGGCGGTGCAATTCGTCGTTTACAGCGTTACGTTGGAGGCGGCATGAATGGAGAAAGCTTACACTGCTGGAAAGCTGCCGCGAAAGTTCAGTGCTTCAGGCTTGTTACGAGGCAGTCCGCTGAATACCTCAGGTCTTGTTAAAAGTAACAGCTAATATTAACAGAAAGCTTATCTCCTCGGATATCGACGTGGATTTTTTACATTGTTACCGTTTTACCTTTAGAATTCAATAAATCCGCGTTGCGCGACTTCCTTTCTTATTACTTCTTTAATAGAATAAATTTCAGCTTTTATATACCCCTTTTACTTCTTACATTTACTTTGAATTATTTATTATTTGTTAGTTATTTATGATTAAGTATATAATATTCTTTCTTTTGGTATTCTCTTTATTACTGAAAGTTTTTATTATTATTGTTATTATTATATTGAGTAAAAGGGTAATGATGCTGCGTGTATAGTAATCATACACTTTTAATATAGTATATTGTCATATTAAACTGCTGTGTTTAAAAGATGCTCAATGTCGACGGACTTTTCTATTTAACGAAATACTGTATTTGCTGTACATCCTCTGTATTTTTGTAAAGTAGAGATTTTCATGTTTGAAATGATAAATTACACGTCAACTTAGATCTCTCGCGGGTTTTCCATGCGAGAGAGAAACGGAAGCTCCGAGAGAAGTCAGTTCGGCCCGGAGCAACGAAGCACAAGTTCTTGGAACGCAAGTTTCGCCGCAATTCACGGACCACGTGCTACGGATATTTGACGTCGGTGTGACTTGCAGTTGCGCGTGAAGGCAAGACAAGACAAACGGAACTTAAGTTTCTCTCCTGGCCTGATCGGGGCATGACTTGCAGTTCTGTACGGATCAATTCGTCATTTATATCCGCGAAAGAAGAACAAATTTTCGACTTACTGTGTAATTTTACGCTAAATACACGACAGAGATTTAACCAAGTTGGTTGGATTGTAGTTTAGAACTGGGAATCAACTCTACTCCAAAATTAATAGGTAAATTTCTGTTTTACTCTCTTCCTTGCTCCGTGTTTAGATTAAATTATATAACAAATATATTTTGAAAAACACGCGATAAAACTTGATATTTGAGATATAAATTTTGTTCGAAATAAATCATCGGAAATATTTTTCTATTAAACTCTGTTATTTTGTTATACTAAAGTATTCCCAAAAATAAATTAGGCGACAAACTATGTTAAAACTGCTCGAAAATTTGGTAAATTTATATGACACGGATCGATTGCACTAACGAGAGAATCAACGACGCGGGAAACTAGCGCAGTGTGAAAGAACCGAGAAAAAAAATGTACGTCTTCCATTGTAATCTCTTCTCTACGTTGCACCTAACATAATAGAGTTTTCTAGGGCAGAGGATGCTGATAGTTTGCATTATTGTACGAATGGTCGTATTTTTACACGTGAAACGATGATACTTGCTATTCAGAGACCGTAACTGTGCAACATTTGCTCGGACGTTTTTGTACTAAAGCGGATTTGTCTATAGTTATACGAAGATAAAAGTCATCTCAACGGAATTCAATGGCTGAACCGGCGCCAAACTATACATATATATAAATAAAATGAGAGACAGTACACATTAACTTTATACGTTAACTTTTATTAGATTTTCGTTTATTAACATTAATTATTAACATTATTAGATAATTGAATCGAAAATAAATTAGACAAGAGTATTGTTCTATAAATACTATCAAATCGAAACAGTTATTAGTTTGAAAGATAATTCTATTTATAAGTATAAATTTGATTTCGGTGAATCCGTTAATATTATAAGTCTTGTTAAGAAGAAAATATATATCATTATATAGAGGAACTATATGTGAAAATTAATAGTTTTTAACATTTAAACGTTGCCAAATTTCCCATATGATTAGTACAACATAGTTAGCTAGTTGCGATAGCTGATTAATTTCGACTACGAATATAGATTAAAACTCAGCTTCAGCTTCAATTACTGGATACTGAAACTTAATCGAGTTGATTAACGTCCTAACTATGAATATGGCTGTTAGAGACTGTAATTCTGCAACGTGGCATCAATGTAACTCGAAGAATATCGATTCCCCACAGCACACACGAACGAGCGTTATTCGTTATTGCAGCTAGAATATTATCAGTATTATCATCTGATAATCCCCCCAAAGCTGTGCAAATTTTTGCGTATAAGCATATTATATACCGGGGATAATTGGAATTCTCCGCGATGAACCACTTAACATTTTTAATCACGCTTACACCGTACCTTTTTTCCAACAATACATTATTATCCTCGAACCTTTGTAAAGTTCTTCGCAAACTCTCATCAAATTTCACGCAGAAACGGCAACGCGTAGACCCGGTGAATTTACGATATAAGTAAGCAGGATAAAAGTTTCATCTCGCCGGAAAAAGTGCATCCAACTTTATCGTCTACGTAAAACATCATTCCGCGCCTTCATTTTTCACTAATATCAATGGAGATCTTTTCTCGATAACTCCGGCTACGCTTTCCGAGGACGCCCCGAGGACGGGAACGGAAATCCCGGCCGATCTGATCATCGCGCGAAAAGTATCGGGCGTGTGCAAATTGATTCTTTGTGTTCGCACTTAAGTGCTTTCTTATCGGAGACGCGGATTTGGGCCCCGGCCAGCGACTATGACAAATGGCTCGCGACAACGAAAGAACGGAGTCGCGAAAGTCAGTTGAGAGAATAAACGAGCACGCCTTGAGCGCGCAGCGCCGTCAACAGGTCGAGAGCTGCCACTTCCTGTCGCCTTCCGGCAATAGCAATATGACTTTGGACGATAATGGATTCGCCATGACGTATTTTTTAGTACAAAGAATTACAGTTTGCTCATTTTCGAGCTTTCGGAGACGAGAAGAAAGATTACTCGCGTATATATAATAAGTCAGACAGATTTAGCTTATTTCTAAAAATTTTATGTCAAAAGCTATCGTGCTATGTTTGTTAGGTAATCATTGTCATTTTTTAAATTGTTTTTTGAATTATTTTGTAATAACAAACACATAAAATATACCCCGAGCGCTTCGATAACTTTGTTTATTTTTTAAGATTTATGCGCGTATATTTTGTCGACGATCGAAATTAATATTGGATCGCAAATATTTACGTATGTATGCTACGTCTCATATACGGAGGTACGTACACCCGCGGAGAAAATTTCAAAGCTTGTAAAATATGCTCGCACCGATATCCGTCTACCGCTTATTCCATCTTATGATACGCAACGACGATCGTCTTGCACGAAAATAATATGGAGGAAGGTACGAGACATCGTCTTTCGACGGAGATACCATACCGACATGCAATTCATGCGTGATGCATCCGAAACGACAAGCGAGAAGCTGTTGCAGAAGTGCAACGGCGCTCTCGCACGCAGCATCCGTTCAGTTTCTCACCCTTTTCCGTTTGCAGAAGTTTCATCGTTGTAATTGAAATAATCCAAGCGCGTTCAGACGTAAGATAAATGGAAACTGGGTCAATCAAGTGATAAATTGTTAGTTACTAACTGGATGTTAAAGAGAGCTTTTCAACGCGTTCTTTTCTTTCTTTCCACAACATTTGTCTTGTAACGTTTTATCATAAATTTCTTTTTTCTCAAAAGACTTGAATATTATTGACTTTTTATATGTTGTCTTTGCTGTACTAATTAAAATTAATCCGTGCTATCTCTAAGTACCGTGTCTCGAAGTTACGTACGCAAACGTCGTCGAGTCGTGTAGTGTATCACTAACATAAGTGAAGCTTCGTTTGCATGCGCATGACTCGAACCAGCCGAGCTCCTGAATTTTGAGATCTTGAATGAAGACGTTGTTCAACCCATTTACCGTACTCGAGTGTGTATTACGGAGTATCGCGCTACACGTCTGCATATATATGCGACATGTCTGGCGCTTTGCATGATATTGCGAATGAAATCTGGAAAGCTGGATTCATTTTAATTCATGATTCTGTGGTCTTTCGGTTGAAAACTTACTTGATGAGAAGAAGATCTCCCCGCGAGACATATTTATATAAATATAATTCAGCGCGCCAACTTATTTTATGCAGAAAATTTCAAATTGAAACCGAAACGTGACTGCGACGCACACACGATCAGTTCTTCGTTCTCTTTTCTTTATATTCGACTTGACGTATTCCCTTACGAAGAAGGTTCTTCTACGAAACATTATACGAAACATCGAATGCAGTTTGCGTTACTTCATCCGCAGATCAGCTTTCCGCTGTGGTCCAAAAGCACTGAATTCTCGATGCATGCCCGTGAATTCGTATCCTCCGGAGGGAGATAGAGAAAGAGGATGTGTCGACGACCGCGCGCACGATGATTCGACGATATATCATTACCGACGCCGTCTCAATGTTCGAAATAGTTCGCGATGGAAGACGATTATATCATCCTCCACCGCGGAGTCGGAAGTTAGACCGCTTCGGTCGAACTTGAAGCCAATATCAATTTCTCTGATCGCGTGGTGTTCTCGATAGCTTCGCCATTGTAGAATGCATGAGACAATCGGAGACGCTCTGGAGTGCCTCCGACAACAATATAAGACAAATTTCGCCCCTAACTTTCCTCGTTCGCGCTTCCCACGTGCGTATATCGACGATCTTGTGAGACGGCGAGGATGATAGGGATAGAAGACGAGCGCAGCGATCGCGTTGGTTCTACCCGATCCTCCTCCGCAGTGTCCTTTAAAGGAAGCGCTCGTAACCATTAATATGCAACAGCGTACAGCATCCAGCGATACTCTGTAACACGCGTTCATAAAGTGCGCCCCGAAGACTGTCAAAGGCGCACTGTCGTCGGATATTTCGCGGAAGTTGCCGCCGTAAAACGGTTTGGTACCGGCTTGATCGCTTACCGCTTCGCGAAACTTCCGCGAATGGCGAATAAAGAACGCCTTCTGTCTATCAAAGTTACGCGCGCGATCGTTATACGGAACAGCGCAAAGGGCCGCCCATATTTTGTAACAGGCACATTAACTGCCTGAATTTCTTTCTAAACTGCAAATATTGAAACCATCGTGCAGGTGAATGTCATGTCGGTAATGTTTTAGCTATGTTCTTGGCTCCTTTCAACCGTATACGATCTCCGTAATACTTGGACTGATATAGAATGCAGTTTAAAAAATGACTCTGCTTTTATATACAAAACGTAGCAACAAAAAAATTAGTACGATATTATAACGTAAGATTAAGAGTATTTACTGTAATCTTTGAGAAACTTGAGATTTATTCGATTAAAATATATGTTACAATAAATTGTAAATTATTTTTAAAATCGCAATGCAGATACATATTTCGTTTCTCTAATGGAGATATTTTGTACCTGCATTATGAATATGTAGTTTTAATGCACGACAGAGTGTTTGTTTAATTCGTTATTGTTCAAAAGTGTTGTAGAAATAGGTTCTATCATTTTGAACTGCTAATGTTACTTTATTTTTTACTTAAATCTAGAATATTGTTTGTGAATATTTTTTCTTTTTGTTATAAAAACAGATTTAATTTAAATTTCAATACCAATTTATCCAAAAAATTCCCAAAATATCTATATAAATATATAGATATAAGCGACTCGCAAGAAGTTCATAACTTTTTCCAAACCTATATGGACTGCTTGTGAGTATCGATCGAGATATAGGATATAATCGACATTTAATGTTTTTCCCGCTAACAGATTTTATAATTATCCGAAATATAACGAAAGTACGCAGATCATGGCTGTTAATGCGAACAATGTGCCCGATTTGCTCTCGTATCTTTTTCTATTTAGCGAAGCTGATGGTAGGAGGTGTACGCATGTTCCCGGCGAGTGATATACGCGGCGCGAATGTACAATGAGCCGCGGCGCGGCGGCCGCGCCGGCCGGCTAGGCTGCGGGCATTCGGATTGAAACTCCGTCTGGTAATATTTTCCCGCGGGCGAACTTGATTAAAGCGCGGCGGACCGGCCTTTTAAACGAGCAAACAGTGGCCGCATCGCAGCATGGACGGCGCGGCGCGGCGCAGCGATATGGCGCCGCGAAGGCACTGGCAGGTGGCAGCGCGATGCGAGCAAATGCAATTTTATGCCTCAGTTTTTCTCATTTCGCTCCTGTCATCGCGCGCTGCGCGCCAATCCGACCCGCGTTTCTTTCCGCCCCGCGCCATCGCGGAAGTATCCTCCGCCGGAGGTGCGCCTCTGATCTTCCGGACCTTTTCCCGCTGGTTTCCCCATCTTCCCGCGGGGAAATGAATTCCGCGGCAAGGCGAACCCGCCGCGTACGAAATATATATTAATATCTTCGATACGCGACACAATCCTTTACTGGTGTGCTCGCTATTCTGTTCGCAATTTCGCTCTCTTGTTGTTTAATTAAACGAAGACAAGACATTTTACTGAGATGCAAGGGAAGTGAATGTTGAGTTTTATTGTGGTTAATAAGATTATTTATCAGTGGTTTGACAGTAAGATTATTCACTTCTTATTGTTACCTCGTCGTTCGATTCAAATCTCCAAGGTTATTTTACATATCTAAAACAGAAATAAGTGCGAAATTGAAACGCAGCGATATATCATACGCGAGAAAAGGTCGGCCTCTGCGTCGGAAAGCGTATTCAACACGGTGAGAAATGAGAGAATATCGTAATATACCGGAAATGCATATCTATATGGAATTTTGATATGCGATTCGTAAAATTTCGGATTTCATTCCGTTGTATGATTTATCAGAGATGTAACTTGGACCGCGCTGGATATTCAGCATTGAAAATTCGCACTCCTCGCGAACGCGGGGAGTGACCGAAATGAAATGAAGGAATGCATATAACTGGCGTATTACGTCGCTGTTGGCTATGCGCGAATGTCGAGCGCCGTCCGTGCGAGTTACGTTATGGTTTCGCACTCTTTTTCGAAAGCATCATGCCTGCTTTCATGTTTACGCATTATTTCGAGATTGACTTGAGACAAATCACGATTACACATATTTCGAAACAAACGCGCGATTCCCCTATAAATATATATTTGTTTAATTATACATATAAAAATTTCAATAATAATATTTATCATTGTAATCGCGAAAATTATTTTATCTTATCTATTATATTATACGAGCATATATTATAGAATAATCTATTATGCTCGTTCAATATACTCGCATATTATTTTTATTTCTCTTAAAATTATCCTTTCGCACATACTACTATATATCTATATTCCATTTTTTTCTATCGAAGATGAAAAGAAGTTAAAAGTGAACCTCTGAAATTGCAATTTTCTCACCTTTAATGCTCGTACTCTCGCTGAAAGCAAACCGTCAGGCGGCGAAAAGCACTTCCTTTTCTCTTTCTCTTTGATGCCATTAAACGATTCCCGCATTGAATGTCCGCTACAATATTCCCGGTGTCACCTTTGCTAGGACAAAGGCAAGCGCTCTTGCAAATGCGCCCGGTCTTATTAGCGGACTGGTTCTTCTTGGGATCAGCGCGGAACCGAGAGAGCGCGGTGAACATTTTTATCTCATTACTATACAGATATCATTCCCCGCTCCAAATGTGGCTTTGCATGCATCTCAAAGTAAGCCGAATAATCGGATTAACGACCACTTAGCGTAATTTTAGCATCTGCCTGTTAACGAGATGCACACGGATCGAGTTCATCTGTGTGTTACTTCATATCTCACCGCTATGAGAAGCTCCGCAGGATCTTTGTATCAATCTTCCAACCTGCCGCGATTAAGATATGCGATCTCGTACAGAATTTACGAGTTCAAGTATATGGCCATGTTTGAAAATAACAGCGTGTTTGTGTTTTGCCATTTTTATTGTTTTATTTTAAACGTACGCATGACATAGAAATAAAAATGCATATAAGTTTGTCTATGATCGAATGATTGATGACACAGTTAATGATTTATTAATATCGCTTTAGCTTTTGTGGATTCTTTTCTCAGTACGGGATCAAGCGATCGTCGACGAACAGTAGAATTGGTTCAACATAGATTATACATTGACATTTGAATAATGAATCATTGAATCTATATGATAAAATTAATGCTACTTTGAAAGCTTTGATAGAGAGAGATTACATTGGGTATATTAATATGTGTGTGAGCGCATGCGGCACGCACGATGCATAGTTGAACGGACTACACTAGTGTACACTCCAGGTGTACACTAAATGGTCAATGTTTCGACATTAACGTGATTCTTTTCATTGTCGTGCAATTTTATATTAATCTTCGCTGAATAATCTGCTGTCCTTATTCACATATTTTTCACAGTTATTTTTGAACACGTCACTTCGTTAATGTGTTCGTAGGTTCATTATTCACCTTCTTATTCTATTTCATGACAAAGATTTATTCATCATCGATTATACCAGATTGACAGGTGAAGTGACTCTTATTTAATTTTGTATAATAATCTCTAATTGGTGGATTTATTGAAATTAATGAAAGCAAAAATAAAAGGCCACTGAACGTTTTGAGATTTCTTTGTGTGAAAGCGAGAAGATTTATTTTGCATTAAAGTTGTAAGAAATCTATTGTTTGACAAGAAAAACAGACTACTTATACTTTGGCTAAAGAACACTTTTATAAAAATACTATTATCATTTTAAGTTTTATAAATAGCGTGATACACGGCAGTAACGCAAAGTCCATAACGTTCTCTCGTTTGCAAGTGCTTGTCGCATATTACCAGGACGATACTGGAGAACATTTTAACGCACCGTCATCTTTCGGATGCTAGACCACTTTTTTCCGACCATTATACATGCAACATGAATACGCAAGAGTACACGCAGAGAGCAATGGAAGGGTAGTCGCAAGATTTGAGCTTGGAAATGGTATATGACTATGATGGTCCGTTGCATATTTCAAGATCTTATAACTTGCAGACCGATGCGAGATGCTTGTCGTGATTCATGCACGTACATCGTATAACAAGTGCACATAATACACAGCTATTCTCGCGTATTGCGTAAAATTATATTCTGTATTATATTCTCGCATTTTGTAAAATATTCTGTTTTATAACATATCTGATTCTATAAAATATTTTTAAGCCGTTATTATAAATTATTTTGCCTCTAAATGATGTTGTTAATATCATGATAAACGTATCCTGCAGATTAGCTAATAACGCTTTGTTTGTAAAACTATAAAAATTCCTCGAACTTATTAAATTACATAGGTATTCCCAAACACAGTCAAAAGAAGTTTAAATTGAATATAAATGCAATCGTATATGTTTTTATGCTCGTCTAAAAAATTATTTGTATTGCACTGATATGTACATATTTATATTATAATAATATTATGATTTTCTCGTCTATATCGAATCTAGATACATGATACCATTACTGTAATGATTATCAGGTTACAATGTAATGATTGCAATTCGAGTTTCATTTTTGTGGCATCCATTTTAATTGACAAACGGTGTGAATAAAGACTTAGAATAGATCATAATATTTAATTTACAAAAACGGATTTTAATGAAATATTTTTCCGACTTAATACCACAAATGAGCAAAGCAAACACTTGTTTACTCTTTTGCGTTATCACGCATAATGTAGTTGTTTCTTTACATTATAATTCTAATGTATCTTTCTTTTTGTTACAGGTATGTAATCGATTCTCTCGCAAGTATTGCTGCTATCTCGGTGAGTCTTAAAATAATGTTCTATAGTCAACTAGATGACCAGGCTATTTGGTATCTTCTTATGTAATGGGGTATAATAAGAGATAACCAACAAAAACGTTTAAATATCGAGAAAATATGTATGGCTAATTTTTTTACACCTTTATACTGATGGTCATCAACATAAAGAATATAATTTTACTATTTTTGCTATTTATATCTTTAGTTATTTATCAAGAGTATATTCCCCTAAGATATTTTAACATTTAATTTAATTCAAAATTTGGCATATTTAACATACAAACATTAAATATATTATACTCTAAACGGCCATACCTCATATGAACATATATTTGTAAAATAATATGAACATTTTTTCATATTTTTGCATTTATGTAATTTTCTGCGTTCAGTAGTAATACCATCTTATGTAATCCATGTAGAATGTAGATAATGTCACATATGTTGCATCGATATCTCTGATTATTGGATGCGATCGATCTGGCGTGTCCTATCACCTTTTAGAAAGACGCGCGAGGTCGATGGTACTTGAACACGAGGACAAGATATCTCATCCCTACAATTCTTTCGTTCGCTTTTGCTGTGCAGTCCTTGGATGCAACCCTGTCCCCTCGACCGCTGGTGTCTGCCGTGCCACTTTATGACAATGCATTTCCCATTCCATCTATCTGTTTTTCCGCGTGAGAAACCTGAATGCCATCGATAAAATATTAAGGGTGACGAACGCACACATTACGGCAGAATTGTAAAAAGGACATTTAAATAGATAGACTGATTACCGTTTCAACAAGGAAATTAATTTAAAACGCGAAAGCGATGGTAGAAATCTTTTTTATATTTTTCTGTTCAAAGACAATTCATCTCTTTTCATCTGTAAGAAGAGAAATGTCAATATTGTTATATTGTTATCTCTTCTGAAAAGCTAACATTTTATATTATCGTTTTGATGTATGAAATTATGAATTTTATACAATAACAATTAGCATCTTGTATAAAAAAAGAAAAGAACCAACTATCTAAAATTATTACTTTTAAGAAAATGATATTATTAATTATTAATATTAATTTTGTCAATAAATTTTCTTCCGACTTCCACTTGAAATAATATTCTTACAATAGCAATAAGTCGTACTCGCTTTGCTTTAAATGATAAAATAATTTTCTTCATGAAGAACATTAGAGAGAAAAAAGTAACAATTTGCCCCGGCAATTTCCACGAAATGGCACAAAAAAAGTCACCTTTATCTTCAAGAAAGTCGAGACAGCAGAGATACGGTATTATCCTTAAGTTTATCTATATCTATAAAGGAAGATGTCCTGACTCATTCACTGACTTATCAACGCCCAGCCCAAACCCCTGAACCGAATTTTCACCAAAAGTATATGAAATAGGGGTAGAATTTTCCGGGGAGTGCCACTATGTGTATAATTTTTTGTTACCGATTTTCTGGAAACCGATTTTTTTAATTTTTTCTATTTTTTGGAAAATAATTAACTAAACTCAAAAAATTATAGATCAAACAGGGGTAGAATTTTCCGAGGAGTACTATGAAGTGTATAATTTTTCGTTACCGATCTTTTGGAAGCCGGTATCGAAATTTTTTCAATCTTTCGGGAATTAATTGACCGAATCTTAAAGAATTGTACATGAAGTAGAGGTAGAATATATATTTTACGGCGACCGCCATAATGTGTACAGCTTTTGTTACCGATCTTCTTGGAAACCGGTTTTTTTAATTTTTCCAATTTTTCGGGAAATAATTGATTAAATCTCAAAGAATTATACATGAAGTATAGGGGTAGAATTTCCCGGGGAGTGCTATAAAGTGTACTATTTTTTATTACCAATTTTTTTGAAACCGGTTCCGAATGACCGAATCTCAAAGAATTGTACATAAAGTAGGGGTTGAATTTCCCGGAGAGTGCTATCAAGTATATAATTTTTCGTTACCGATCTTTTTGGAAACCGCGGTATCAGAAGTTTGACGAATTTTTCGGGAAATAATTAATTAATCGAATTTTAAAGAATTGTATTTAGAGAGAGAGAGAGAGAGAGAGAGAGAGAGAGAGAGAGAGAGAGAGAGAGATTATTTGCGTGTCTTATTACACATGTCCTCCGGGGCGAAGCTCGGGTAACCAGCTAGTATTATATATTACTCCAATTTTTACATTGACTTAATAGATATAATAAATGCGTTTAAATATTCTTACGCTTCATTCTCTAATTGAATGTTTAAACTTTTATTGCTTCCTCTATTTTTATTTAAAAATTATTATTTAAAGAATATGTGCAATTCAAAATTGTTCAATGCATTACTTTTAAAGTTAATACGATCATAAAAATGAAAAATTAAACGGTTTTCTACATGTTTAATATAATTTAGCACTCGGAGCAATTTTATTATACTTTTGTTTATCCTGATAAAGATTTGTATATTAGAGCGAAATAAATCAAGGAAATTATAATCGTTAAAAGAACGGGAAGGAGATTTCCATTCGAATCCAAGCAACTGAAATAAAGTTTCGGAGCTGATTCCAGAGAAAAATATCGTTGGGAGGCAGCTTGACGAAAGGGCATCTAAACAATGCAATTTGTCGGTTCTGGAACATTGGGAGCCATTAATTCACAAAATTAGCCGGATAAATCGAGAGCGGGAGCGGTAGAAGTCTTCGAGTGGATAACAACCGGCCGCCGGGCAAACGCTGCAAAGAATGCTCGTCTACCATTATTGGTTCGAAGAAAATACCGAATCACCGTGCTTTCAACGCATTCTTTCAATAGATGAGAAATTTACTTTCTTACAGCTTAGATACCAAACGAGAGTATACGATAAATCGCGACTGCACTTGAAAGTTACAAATGAAAATCGTACAATAAATTAGTCCGCTCTCTAATTGCCTGTTCGTATGTCCGCGCGTTTTATTTTACGATATAGCTTTGCTAGTAACAAGCTTTGCAATTACCCGATTCAATTAATAGTTTTTCATTTATTTTAGCGTTTTACGTGATTGATTTGATTTAACATTTTGAGCTTATAATTGGATTGCGAAAGATTATACGAAAGATAGTTTTTCTTATTGCTTGCAAACAGAAGTACAATATAAAATTTTTCCTGCCAAAAAGAGAGACAATGTTCAAATAATTCGGTGATTTTAACAGATAGAATTTTATTGTGTATATATATCGTAAATCAAATTTTATGCGCTATACCAGATGGAATAAAAGTACCCGTTTAATCGGAGAAAAAAGGAATTCTATTCCGTGATGATTTAGACTTTAGATGCGAGATCGACAGGAAAGTTCTCTATCAAGATTCCAAACTCATATTGCGCAAGTCTGTCTATAATTCACAGGTTGCACGAATTTTAATAAAGTTCTTTGTGTGAATTTCAAGCGTCAAGAGCTCACGAAAGTAGTAAAGTTAATTAACCGCTTGTAACACGAACGGACGCCCTACATCAAACGCTGCCTTAATATCATTCCGCAACGTAGCCAGAAGCTTTGGAAAGGATAAGGGCATAAACATTTTTAAACGACCAGCTGCTATCTTTTATACGATCGGCGTTCTCGATATGATATTAAAGACTTTGGCTATGTTGTTTGACATTCGATTCGAGTCACGCGCGATCAATGTAATTCCAGATTTATTTATATTTCGTGACATTTTATTCTAATTGTGTATTTAATTAATTTTATTCTAAATGCGTATATTTAATTTGACATTTCAAAAGACTGAAATATATACTTTGTGGAATGAATGCTTTATCTGTTCAAGAGATAAAAAGTCTCACGTTAAAATGATTGAGCCTTCGACCGTTCTTTATTATAAACTGTTCGAAGACAAGACCGTATATCGAGTTCTGATTGTTTCATTACGCTTTTCGTTCGACGCAGACTGCGCGGGACAATTGAATTACAATCAGAGAGAATTCTCCCGCATGTTCTATACCTATGCAATAATCAGACATACCGCAGGGCGGGGATTTACGAATCGAAGAACGATACAGGGCACAGAGATTCCCTTAGCCTATAAATCCTTATTTCAATATCCATACGGAGATAATTAATGCCAATGCGCACACCGTGCCGGAGTAACGAAGGCGCGATAGCGACGGCATACGCACCGGTTGGTTGTTCGATCTCACGTTTCGTCGGGCGCCTTTCCCGGCGGAATCGGAATTAATTTGCCCGCATTTTATAATACAATCGCGCCGAGACCCACCGGGCGGCGATTTATAACGGCAATATTTCAGAATGCAACGGAGCGAAGGCGTCAGAACGAATATGCGAAATTTCTGGTCTCGGTCTACATTGTCGTGCGGTCGTGCGGTCTGTTATACTGTACAGAGAAGATCTACAAGAATATTTTCTCTACACGTTTTTCCAAGTAACATGGTTTTCAGATAGGCTTCATTAATGTGTACAATTTCTCACTGTTGAAAATATGATTACATTATACAATGCTGTTGTAATCTAACTAAATTTCCTTCTTATTTATGCAAAAAATTTTAAATTACGAAAGAAACACATTCTTCACATGTAATTATTGCGAAGAAAGATATGAGAGATATATATAACGAGGCTTATATATTGGCGGCAGTGTGGTCTAGTGGTAGAGCGCCAGACTCGTAATCTGAGAAACCAGGTTCGAGTTCACTTGAGCACGTAAACATGGAATTTATTTTCCGAAAGCTGCGCCCTCCGTGCAAGAAAGACTCTTGTGTGGAGCAAACTGGGCTCCGTCTTTCGGGGAGAGACGTTAAGCCGTTGGTCCAAAGAGTTAAGTAAGAGGAGGAGGGTAGTGATGGTAATAGTGATGAATTACGAATATCAGTATTTAAAAGTATCTAAGACGTTATAAGAAAACGTTATAAAAAATATGACGAGGCTTATTCATCAAATGAAGGGATCTTTCCCTTCTTTCGTACGTTATCGATGTTGTTAAAAGTACAACCGATTGATCGCATTTTTTTTATACTGATACGTGAACTTTTATTTTAAAATAAAAAGTCACTTTCTTCCGCTTTTAGACCATATTTTTGTATTATTCTTTAGTAAAACGCCTTATTATAACTTCGAACCATTCCGCTTTCCGTCATAATCGCGATGTATATATACAGACTGCATTTCGTATTTCACATCAAGAACTTCGATGAAACTGCAACTCGCTAAACTACGAGAGTATCTTGATTCCATTGTATCTTGAAGTTTTGTACGGCGCGCCGAGTGTTTCTTCATGCTTTAACTTTTTGTAGTTTACTGCAACTTTGCAGAACGACATTGTACCTCTCTTTTACAATCGCAAAACCGCGGTAAGCATTTCTTATCGTCGAGGTTTATTTCGCATCATGATTTTGATCGTTTAATGTAACGTGAATGTCATAGTTGTCATTTCACGGCGTATCGTAGAAATTGTTACCGAAGAGATCCACCGAAGCGTCCGAATAATATAATTTGATCGAGTGCTAAGTCGTTATATTGTTTCTACACGTGTTATAATGATTACAATAGGTAGAACGAAATTTAAAAAAACATAAAGAATCATTTTTTGTCAGTTTTACAACATGACGAATGGATGTTTTCATACTTTATTCTTCCTCCGCTGTAACTCCGACAGACTATATTTTATTTTGCTAGTCTATTTTTTTACATTTTAACCCTCCGCAGTCCATTGTAACTTTAGAGTGACATTCTACGCTTATTTTTATTCCGGACTATTTTCTGTTGCTATACGATGGCGGAGTACTCTGTAACGTACTTTAACGTTGTAGTATGTGAACCATCTCTTGTTGGTTACTTTTATCCTCTCGGAGTATGCTAGCTTTTGCCACGAAATGCTGTGCGTGGTATATATACATGTACAACGACGGTCGCATTAAGTTAATCTCTTTTAATAATTAAGACAGCTGGTTAGAATACAAAGAATAATGTTTTTACTGCTCTTTTAATGCGATTATAGTATATAATTAATCATTTAAACGAATAAACTACAAGCAGATAAGACCGAATGTTTGTTTTTATTATTATTCTTTACCGTCACTTTTATTTTTATTTAAAATTAGATTGACATGCTCTCATTATATTTTTGCTGTACAATATAAATTTTTTTTAACTTAAGAGCATACAAATGCATCGATTTCTATTAATCCGTTTATTATTTTTGGGAGAGAGCACAGAGTAACACAAGAGTAACTGAATCGCGAATAATTCAATAAAAAGCCGTGCGATATATCCACCATTAATAATTGTATTAAAATAGCAGGAAAACATATTCGGCGTGAATTGACGTTATAAAGTGTTAGGTATTTCTGGGAACAATTCGGGGCTGCCATGCGGTTTTGGTATTTGTTATTGCGGCGTATAGCGCGCTATTGTTTGTATATAAGATCGCTGCGTTATCATTCGTACGCAGTCACTCGCCGTTCCTACAGCACGTGTTAAGCGCACTATAGATTTTCAGCACTCGGATGATGTTTCTGAACGCAGCCCAGACAAGTAACGCCGCGAGTCGCTCTCCGTGTATCGTCGTATTATCCCTCGCAACGCAATAACTTTCTTTGAAAAATTAGCGGTTATCAATCCGCGCAATCCATTTACTCTCGATTAATAACGACTATTTATTGAAGCGGATAGCTTCCGCGTATTATTCAAACATGACACGAGAATCGATAGTCAATAGAAATTATAAACTACTGCTCCATTACAATATATACGAATGATGCAATATTTCTTTAATGATACTTAAAATGGAATACATCTTGCGTTGCGCTTTAAATTTTTCACGTGTTGAATTTAAATTTAATTGATTCATGGCTATTTCCGAATCGAGAGTAATGACACACGATCACACGATTCGAATGATTCAAGATAGGAGTCGTGATACGTCGTTTGTTTATTAATAATATTTCTAAAGTCACTAGATTTATAAAGTACCGCATATTCCATAAAACCAATGTTTTAGCATTTGGAGCCAAAACGTGCACATTTAGCTTATTATATACATAGTAACTTATCTACATCTTAAGTGCAATTTTTCTAACTTGATTCTGTGTCAAAGCCTTATATGTACACGTTGTTTATTTGTGTGATAGAGCCAAAATGGCGGATGATTGCGGTACTTCGTATATCTATAGTGACTTTAAAAATTCGAGTAATATTGCAAAGTTCACGCAACTAATTATTTTCGCAAATGAGTATTACGTGAGTGCAGTAAAAAAAAACTGCAGAGAGGAGGAGGAAATATTCGGCGACGTCGGAGCAACCATGGAGTGAGTAATCCATCGTAATGTGACATCTAGTAATTATCTCATCGCGTATATAATGTTGCGAAGTGTTCCACACAAATTGCATAATATTTTAATGGTGTTAGGTTAATGGTTTCGCGGGATTTATAATTATTCCGTTTCTCTCAATCAGTGAGTTTTCGCGATGCCGTTCGCACTTATTGAAACGAGTTGTACATTCGTATTTATTCGTGCTCGTTTATTGGGTCCGGATCTATCTTTACGAAAAAAACTAATCGAAAGAGTATAAGTACTTTTCCACATTTGTTTGATAATTCATAAATGTTAAGTACTTAATGCTATAATATAATATGTATAGACTCTTGATATATAATTATCCATAATTATGCGTTATAAATTAATGTATTATATGTAATTAATCCAAATTAGATATATATACTTCTATCGTGATTATAATACAACGAATATGCATTGCGCGTTTAATATGGTATTTTGCATAAGCGAAATATGCGAATAATCTTTTGATATTGGCTAGCGGTAATAAAAAAAAGCCTGACCCGGTTTGCAAACGTTGTTGCTGTAAAGTCGTGTGCGGCGAAACAACAACGCGCGAAATATTAAACTGTTTGCGTAAAACACCGCGGCACGAATTAGCGAATTAGCGGATCGTATTGTCATTTGGATGAACGTGGAGCGTTCAATGGAGGATTACGATTTTACGACCGTTTAACGTTTACCAACTTCTCGTTGGCACGTCAGCATTATCTTGTTAGGTGTCCGCGACATCATAGCCAAATTGCCTGGCTGTCGATCAGCGTTTAATTGATCTAATAGTATTAAATTGATAGATGAAGTCTGCGTGACGACAATTTTAGTGAGGTGATAATTTCGCCGTTTATTAGGAACAAACATTAGACCGTATGCTCGTTATATACACGTCATAATTAGAGAGCTTTAGAGATGATATTACAAAGAATGCTTGATAGTATATCTAGTTCGGTTTCAATACTACGGATAAAAAATATTTATCCGTAATGATTTAATGTCATAATGGCTTCGAAGGGCTATGTAGGTAACTTCAAAACATCTTAATCGACAAAGGTGTGTCTCGCAAGCTCATTAACAAGTTTCGAAAGCACGTCTCTATAATGCCACTCTATCTTCCTGTTGGTTCTCCGTTACGGAGTTGCATAATTGATTGATTAAATTGCGGTGCTTTCGTGATTATAATTAATGCACATTGATTGTGCCTAATGGCAAATGTCATTAACAGAACGCATATTAAACTCATTGTCGTGCCTGGGTTTGTATGTAAATTCCTTACCGATAGCTTATATGTCATTGTACAGTATAAACAAAGACATTCCTGCGGTAATTGAGAATTGAATAATGGAAGATTCCTCCTCCCTGAAAAGCTCGCGATGATTGTAGAACTTTGCTTTTCAATTAGTAAGTACTTATAGACACTTACATTTAGAGAGACACGTTACCATGTATCACTTTTCAGAGACGTATATCCAAATACACAGAGTCGAGTACGACGTTTTTCCAATGGCGAATTTGCAATTTAAATTCGGCGGCCGCGCCATATGGCGAGTGCATAAACATTTCACTGAGAGGAAAGCGAGCATTCCGCTCGAATTGGACGGGTTAATTAGGAAAGGGTTTTTGGGAATGACCAACGTCGATGGCAGATGTCATAAACGATTTTGGAATTTTAAACTTATTGGCGCGACCCTCCTAAATCTCTAACTATTATCATATTCTCGAGGTATAACCTGAGGCACCCCCCGTTTATTTTTTCGTCTCAAATGTGGTATGAAATAGTTCGCCGCATTAAACATCTTTATCGCTATGGTTGATATAATTATTTACATGCCGTTAAAGTATTAAACGGTACTAATGTTTAATATGTACAAACGAATAGCAAAAGACTCGCTTCCTTTCTTTGCTTTCTTTCTTAGCAAAAAGATATATGATCTCAGTGAGAACCATTTGCACAGTTTAAATAAATAATATTTTATCCTATTTGAAAATTTCCTGACAAGAAGAAAAATTAGATATAAACTTCATTTCTTATGGTAATTTGAAAATTTATAATTAATTTTATAGAAACTATATATAATATATAAATTCTTAATAAAATTACATTAAAAATGAAAATTATATTTGTATATATTTCTTAATCTATCACTTCATACTTCCATTAAAAATAGATACAGTTAATTCTGTTATAAACTTACTAATTATAGACATTCTTTAATTGTTAGTATATCGTTTTATTCTGATAATGCAGTAAAAATTATTTGTTATTAATTGTTTCGAGGTTTGATTTGGGCAAATTGCGATTCAGTTTGTTAAACTCTTCGCACAAGTCAATAACGTTGGAAGAAAAAGACATTAGCATCGACGGCCTTGTAAATATTTTTAACTCGATTTCCTAGATATGCGATACTGTAGCGTTCTAGGCGTTCTAGCCAGACCGACCAAGGTAGTTTATGGCTCAAGCAGACGTCACGACGTCCGTACTCATTTAGCTTCTCGAACAGGATATTCGATCCATCGAGCGTGTTTTCTCCTCGTTCGAAAAAGAACGAGTTGCGGCGCGCTTCCTATTCTTGATCGCGTCTCTTATACCTTCTGCCTTCTTCTACCTTTACGGAGGAAATTCGTTCATCTCTATCCTGCCGTTTCCCGAGGGTATATCGTTATCTCGAGGACAGAAATCCGCCGTTGGTCGTTTGCCGCCTCTTGAAACCCACGCGCCTGTTTTATTTCCGGCTCTATACACTCTTCTTACGATTGATATCGTCAACTCTCGCACTTCGCATTTTCACCGATCTCTCCCAAGCTTTTTCAATTCTCGTTCTTTTGCGCTTTAAATTTCCTGCATCTTTTCTTTTACAACGTGAAACTTATCTTGAATATTTCCATTATAATATATTTTTATTAATTTATGATTTATACGATACTCTTTTTATTATGATTTTTATTGTTTTTCAAATACACGCATAGCATTGCATTTTCTCAGTTTTTCCAAAGGTATATTTCTTGATTGATTTTCTGTTACACAATGAAATCGTGCTTAAATGTTAAGTTTTCTCATCTCTTGTTGTATCGATTCCATCGAAGCTGGGGAATGGGATTGCAACTCCTCTTTTTTTTAAATCGGCTGTTACTCGTTTCTTTTTTAAAATATCGTTTATAGATTTACGAAACGGGTCACAAAATACTTTGATCGTTTCTTAAAGTTTCTTCTGTTGATGGTATTTTGGCTAAAGTGACAATTGTCAGTCATAAAAGCGAACTTGTCTCTCGGTCCTCAATCACGGCCCTTCTCGGGCTTTCTCGAGAGTATCGTTACTTTGGAAGATTGGTCGGCAGACCTTCTGTTGACCAGACGTCTACCATGTTCTGATTTTCGCGCGAGGGTTTTATTTCTTCCCCGGGTTCTCGTTTCCCCGATATTGTGGGCCACAACTTCCGCCATCACCCTCGCTATTTCACTACCCTTTCTCCCATCAATTTTGCTGGCAGTCGCCATGATGATAAAATTTCGGTATAGTTCTTCGGAACAATTTTATCTACCTATACATATACGTACATACACACATCATATGTATATGATTATATATATAGCGTTCAAGAAATAAAATATATTCGCTAAGAGATTAGAAGATCTTTATAAAGAGAAGATGTCATTTTTATTTGTTTTAATACCGACTACGAGACTTTTATAGTTTTATTTATGTCGATTTAGTAATATTTTACTCTTTTTGGAAAGGTTAACATTACACCGTGTGTATTTTTGATAAATAATGCATGCATAGATATAAGGAATAATATTCTATAAGCATCTTCTCGTTCCTTAACTTTATTTAGATATATTTAGCTTTGAGATTTGCATTTTTGGATCACGGTATATCATATTTAATATTCTATCCGTTGCATGCACAAAAAGGGGATTCACGTTTATAAAATATATTTGAAGCGTATCTTATTATGTAGTCAAGAGAGAGAATATTGCGCATGAATAAAACTTTCTGTAACTATTAGATATAGAAAATATCGATATTAAATACAAAACCGGTTTACTTATTCCCCAAAGTTCGGGCGAATAAAGAGAAAAGTTTAATAATGATAGTCTTCCTCTCGAAAAGTTTTGTCAGACGAAATTATTCACGTACACATTCAACGGTTCTTACAACGTTCGGCGAGTTCTTATAAATTTCTGAAATAGATTCGTCTTTCGAACACGTACTTTAAAGCGCCGCACGACCTAACGAGAATAATGTAATACTCAGAATGGCTTTCCTTTCTAACTTTTGTCGAGGCAGCATTCTTTACTCAACTAGGACAAAGTTCCGGGCGTATTCTCTTATACTTATTGTTAGCAATGTCGTGGTCGAATGTCCGACTTTAATCCATTTTCCACCGATATGACACTCGTCTTTTACGCGGAAAAGATCCATTTTATAAACTTAACAACAAACGTATCGACGATATGTATACGTCTATAATCGGATTGCGAATTGATCGGTGATTGCGAACGTGTTGCCAATTGGGGATGATAATTTTTTCGTGAAAGAACTGCACCGCAGATAAAACGCGTTATTCAACCAATATCCATGTTTTGTACAGGATACAGATTTCATCATGCAAATTTGACGCATTTATTACACGAAGAATTATTTTATCTTGTTTGCTTAATGGCATAAATTATTAACCCTTTAAGATGAATTCTATTATTAATTAAATACTAATCTTAGATTTGGAATTTGGGAATTTACGTTTTTGCATCTTTTGCATGAAAGAGACGAAATATTTTTTGAGGAGCAAAACGTAATAGATAAATTAACTTGTTATAAATTGCATTTTGTTGTTGTTGCGAGCAACTTAACGTGGTTTCCCGAGACCGTATTCATATTTCTGTGCATATTTCTGAAATCATAATTCGTCGCCTGCGGAACCGCGCAGACGGCAGACCAATTGTTGTGCAATTGTAATATGGCGATCGTGACTCGACCACGGGAACAAATCATCGGATACGCCGGCTCCAATCGACTATCACGCTGATGCCTAAAAGAGGGATAGAACTAAAGTCCCTTTGTAAGCCTGTTGGGCAGCCTGTACCTATACCACGCTTATTTGCAGCAGTAGTCGTCCGCGCGCGCGTTTTCCTCCGCGTCCAATGCGTATTAGGCAGCGAGGCTGACGGTGGAAACAGGTCTGGGAATAGATTGTTGTGTAGATTTTGCATTCCCCGAGAGCGTGCGTCCTGGACCGCGTTAACGCTACACAGACGGTGCTTCTGCAGTTACGTGCCAAAGGCAGCGGCCAAAGCCAACGAAGTTTCGCGTCGGGCCGACTGATTGCATTCCTCGGGCAAGCCGTTGCTCGCGCCGCCGCGCCGCCGCCGGTATTTCGGAATCAGTTATTGAAAATCACTAAACGCGTCGTGATTCTATTCCATCTCGTTTCATTAAATCCGATTTCGCTTTTGCCGCGACGACGGCGCGCGTTTCACGCGAGAAATTAATACGGGAGCTTATCCCGTATTACCTTCCACGACGAGACTGCGGTGTCGTCGGCGATGCCGTCGGCGTCGACGCACGCAACACGATATATCGCGCGATATTACAATTATACATGGCGAAATGCACGCGTTTCGAGTTGATGTGAATGTATCCCGGTGCGCGTATTTATTTTCCCTTGAAATTCGTTCGTAAACAATTTTAAACCATGCGAACCGTGCGGGATAAACAGGCGGGACAAATAGGAAGCAAGCACTTCTATGATAAAATCGCATTTCAGATTAAAAAAAAAATGTTTTTACAATAAATTCTTTACAGTGATTTAAGAAGGATGCTTATTAGCATCAAAAGTTAAATCGATTATCGATTTAAGTATGTGGATTTATTATTGTTCCTATACAAAGAGCTGTGTAGACCGACAAATAATCGGCGCGCAGTTTACTCATTGTGAGTTGTGAAAAGTATACAAAATTCATACAGAAGTATTATTATTAGGCTACCAAGATTCAGCCCGACCGAAAATGGCATCTTCTCTAATTAATTGTAAGATTTATATCGGTCCTGTTTTATTTAAGATAAGGCTTTTAAAAATGTTGTTGCATATCGCTTGATTTCCTGAAACAAAATTTATTTAGTGGATTGTGTTTGCATTGCGGAAATACTTGGCGTATAATAGAAGAGCACAATATTTTTATCGTAAATGTTGAACAAAATTTGTGAAATTAAGAAGTACTATAGATGAGTTTGTACTCGCTGAACGCACACGAATGCGTTAGTTTCCTGTAAAATCAACGACTGCGCAGTTTTCACTTCTAACTGGCAGGGAAAAGGGTATCGATGCGATTGATTGCATTCCAGTGAAACCACCGTCCTATGCGTTGCGCGGTCCGTTATTGAAAATCACTGGCTCTATTGAATTTTTTTTACGATATAACAATCTATTTTATTAAATTTTATTTGGTATCGACATTTATATATTCAAAAAATGCATAGATAGATGATCTTTTGCAACGTTTTATCAATAAATAGGTCAAAACTGCATAAAAGACTTCACTTTTTTATTTGTTGTTCGTTAACGATAAAAATATGCGCCATTAATTTAGTTTTTAAAATATAGATATATAATAATAAATTAATAATATAATTAGAATTATTGATTTCCATACAAAATATCGCGTTTGTTATGGAAAATATTGCAATTTAATATTGCGCATGTTTTATATTTTTTATTTAATATTTCTGTCAATTTTTGTTATTTACATAAAAGATGCAAAAGGTTTATACGCAATCTAGTTTTGTTCCTAGATAGCTATTATATTGTTCGCGTTATAATTATTAGTAAATAAACTTTATACATATATATAAATAATATTAATAGTAATACTAAACATCAAACATTTATTATTTTTCGCTCATTAAAAGATGTTGCAAGTCTTCTCTTTGTGTCTCTAAGCATTTGCATTTTTCTTCTTTATGCTCCTAAACAATATTTTTTAAATATTGTTTATAATATTATCATACATATATTTAGCGCAAAAAAAAACTATTTTTCGGCAATAAATATCTCGAATGCATGAGCGATGCTATAGCCTTGTATATATTATCCATGTGATAAACAAAGGGACAGTGATATGCAGGAATAAAATGCAATCCGCCAGTGCATTTATGCGCCAACTATAGCAGAATAAAACATTACACAGATGCTGAGAGATACAGAGTTATCGTACAGTAAAATGGGTTAATTTCGTTAGTTGTTTGCCACGAAAATTTCGAAACGTTTTATAGAGAATAGATGTTTCGCTCGCAATTAAATTTTATACGTTACGATTTTATTTCACCGGATTATCATATATCGCTCATACCAACGCGTAAAAATGGCACATATTTTTACCCGTTATAATTTTATTCGATATTGTTGGACCGCAATTGAAAGTAGGTTAATTACGCAAATATCGATGTAAATTTTACGATGTAAAAACATTTCCAAATTGTGTGAATTCCGATCGGCCGGTTTAACCAAACTGATGGTGTATACGCACGCGTTCAAAGGCGTTAGCCTGCTTCAAACATTGATTGAATTTGGAAATTCCACTCGTCAGTATTGCACTTTCCGGATTCGCGTACATGGGAATACATCTGACGATCCGAATAACCGAATAAACGGATCGAAATCAGGGTAAACTGCTAAATTATCAGAAATTAGAGATCATTTACGTTCTATTTGGAAATTTCCATCGTTAATCGAAAAAGAAAAAGTTAAAATTCTTTTTTTAGTAGCAAACGCAAGAACGCCGTTTTTCTTTTGGTTAATTGTATTATGTTGACTTAACATAATTTTATTTTTTATTTTCGGATCAAATCTATTCTTTCTCTCTCTCTCTCTCTCTCTCTCTCCATCTCAGTTATCTCCAGAAGCTTCCCAATTTCGACCGCTCGCCCACGGTAGATAATGCTTGAAACAAGCAGCCGGCAACAATAATAACAGTAGATACTCGAGGATACTTCCGTTCCGTTTTTCTTTAATTCGTTCTAATTAGTGCAAACCGGCGTTAACGAAGGTTTCACTTCCGTGGGAATTAATTAAGGTGGTTTCCGAACTTTGCCGGTGGTGGCCGCGCCGCGCCTGTGGGTGGCTCGACTGGTGGCTCGAAGCTCTCGCCTCGCATAAAGCTCGAGAAGGCGAAAAAGGAACAGTAAAGGCGGCGCGGCTGGGGCTGCCCCACTGAATATTCATATATTGTAATCAACCTCTTGCGGACGTCGGAGCTAGGCATACACGGTGCCGGGGCACGTACGTATGAGCACGCACGGGCTATCCTCTCATCTCGCGCCTCCTTCGGGCGCATGCCGATGTTTTCCGCAGCGCACTTTCCGCGGCGCGATGTGCACGGAGTTAAGAGGCCGCAATCAACGCGCCGGGACAGAATGCATGGCATAGAGCCCGGGCCGGTGCTCATTAATTTCGCGTATATCATGAGAACGACGAGACAGCGAATTTAATCGCGAAGCTCCTTTCCGTACCACACATATTTAAGCGAGCGGAATTATTTATATTCTGCGCGATAGTTGTGTTTCTTGTTTCTTCAGGCAACGATGAACGTTGCCTAAATGCATATGGCGTTGGGTTATTCGTTAATAATTGCAGCGAACTTGGAACGACGATGATATAATTAATGCAATATCCGTCAACTTTTTCCTATCCGTCATCACATAGCATAATATGCGCGATCTTATTCTGTTTGAATTTAATTAATATCTCATGAAATTTAATACTAGGCTTACCGCTCTCTCTCAGTATTCATTAATTCTCGGAGTGGAAGAGCGATAAGTTAATCAGCTAAGGAGCTTTCTTTGCAGTCGCTGCGCGTTTCTTGGCTTTTGAAGATTTATGAAGTTTGGGGTTTCAACTGAAATTCGATAATAGAATATTGCTCAGCAGAAGTATTATGCAGCTTGTCGACTAATCGGGTTGAGTTTATGAAACACGTTATAAGTAACATTCAAGTTGGATGGTATTTATCTACAAATTTATATATTTTATTTACTGTATTATGTAGAATTTATCAGCGATTCTAAATTTTATGACTTGTGTACAAATTTATTAAATTAAATTTATTTTAACATTGTTAATGCTATTGAGATTAAACTATAACCGTCCATATGAATACAATCTGTCATATTTATCGTCTCCTTCATTTTGGAGACCGATTTTGTGTAGAAAGATTCTGTTATATAGAATGCATTATTTGTTATTTCAACTAAACCCGTTTAATTAAATTTGATCGGCTATTCATTTCTCTTCGGAATAAAACAGATCATTGCTCTACCCTTAATTAAATTTGTGTTGGGTACTATGACGTGACGTAGAACCTCAATCTATCATGAGCAAGCAAACAAGAAAATTAATCAGTAATGTCTTTCAATTAATTAATATCGAGAAATTTCTGCAAACACACTTGTTAAATCTATCGATTATTATATATGAAGTACCTTTCTGAATGCCATTTGTAGTAAACAAGAAAGTAGGCGTGCGGGTGATTATTTCACACAATTTCAGTATATCAAACTAATATGTGTAATAATATTGAAGGTAAATCAATAACGTTAAAGCAAATCTGGTTTAATTAATCTGACAAATTATGAAATTTTATAGCGATATGAAATATCGGTATTATGCCAGAAAAGCGGATTGCATACGAAAATTTTTCTTTTTTGAATTCACACCAAGTATAATCGCCTTTATTCATATCATATTTTGTCATACTAAAACGAAAAAAAAATACGAATTTGTTTCTGTTACATTTGTAAAGATAAAATCTTTAATACTGAAATAATACTGAAATGATTAAAAATTATGTCGATTAATTTATCTTCTTAAATTAAACCAGCATGCATTTTAGCTTTAATTTATTTATTTGCTTTAATTATACAATATAATAGTATAAAAAACTTTGGGACAGCACAAGTCGTATAATTCTCGACTAAATGTAAATTATCATAACATATCATGTGTCATTAATATATAATTAATACCAAATTTATTATATTACCACATTTTGTTTACACCTTACTATCAATATAATTATTAGCTCAACAAATTTGAATGTTTTTTTTATTCGACTGATTTTTACATTGAGATTACAAAAGTCGAGACACAAAGAATCGTAGCGCCTCTTCGAGGAAAAAGAAGACGAGGCAATCTCAAATTTAGCTCGCGCGCCCGACGATTACTTTATTAAAAATATTCACGTCATATATTCCTTAGCTTCGCGCTAAGCGCATTTGTGCCATCCTATCATGATTTTAATCAGAGACTTTTCGCCGTTGACTCAGTCTCATCTCTTCTCTTTCGCTATGATCTTTATTCTTATCCGTCACGATGGAGATCATAATTCTTTGTTACATTCTCGCGCAGGGTTGACAAAAAGAGAAACCAAAGAGCGTTAAAAGCGAAGAGTCGCATTGTCCCGTGCATATGACAACGCGATATCCATCCTGTCCTTAATAAAGCCCGCATAAAGACTTCTTTGAGAATTTGTGCCACCTTCGGAACTTCAATTATAAACGTATCGTGCGCTCTTTCTTGGTTTCTTGGTAGCAATAAACGACACAATATATGTGTAATATATGATAAAAAATTTAATTCAATAATTTCTATTTAAAATGAAGAGAGAAAGAGTTTCCATATACGTATATAACAATTATTTACGTGTCTTTCTTTTCTCGTCACGTACAAAAATTTTGTCTGATTAGCAAAATCAGTATATCATAATTAGCTGTATCGACATTATTCAACGTAATAGGTAAATGTAAAAGAAGAAGAAAATCGATAATACTTTATTACGATTTCGCTAACTGTTATTAGTAAATGACCATATATACGATTTATGGAAATGTCAGACTGTAGATAGATAATAAGGATGTTACACCGTCGCTGCTATTTACGAATATATTTAACTCGAATGAAAATTGATTTATTACTATTTAGCTAGCTGTTAGTAAATGACCATATGCGATTTATGAAAATGTCAGACTATAGATAGAATAAGGATGTTACACCATTGCTCCTATTTCCGAATTCTTGATTTAATCGGCAAACGCAGAGAATATATTTAACTGAAATGAAAATTGATTTATATAATTAAATAATTAATCAGTTGACTATTATAATTAATTATTAAACCTAATTAATAGTCGATTAAGCAATCAAATCAAAAATAGAAAAATAAAATATGCGACCAATACGAACTAATTGCTGCAGGCAATAGATCACTCGTTATACTGAAATGTATTTTATTTCGAGGGTTATATACATGACGAGTATAGAAAAATAACTTCTTCCGCCAGTGATTAAAACCAAAATATTATTTTATTTCTCGGGGAGAACACGATAACCAGGGCCCCTTGATTTGACTGTGGTTTCTGGTAGTATTTTTTACGCTGAACAAAAAATTATATAGGTCTTATAGGGCTAACTGCTTTAGTTTTCGAGATATGCAGTATTAAAGCTCAAAATAAATATAATATAAATATTTACTTTTTTCAATTGGTAATTATGCATAAAAGGGACACCCTCACTCAGGAGAGTGACGTTGACAATATACACTTTTCACGCGAACCGAGGTTCACCCCCACCGCCCTCCTGTTTTCAGGGGAGGTGCGGTAGTTCCTCTTTCGCTTACGTGTGTACTGTTTATACACACACAATTGAAGTATTATTTAAAAATTTATATTAACTTTCCATGCATGAAAAGTTTATGCATACACTTTTCACGTGAACCGAGGTTCACCCCCACCTCCCCCCTGCTTTCGGGAGAGGTGCGGTAGCCCCTCCCCCGCTTACGTGTGTACTGTTTATACACACACAATAGAAGTATTATTTAAAAATTCATATTAACTTTCCATGCATGAAAAGTTCACGCATACACTTTTCACGCGAACCGAGGTTTACCCCACTATATAGCTGAGTCAAATCGAAACTAGATGAATCTTGGAGTTCTTGATATTTTTGTACTGTTTTGTTTTTTCTTTTTTTTTTGTAGCTGTAAAATATTTTCGGAAGGAAAGGGTTAATTGTCGAAATTATCGAAAGAGATAAAAGTTCGGAAACTCGTTGTGAACGACGTAAGACTCACGCATTTTTTTTATGCCAAGTGAAAAGTGAATCTAATTCAACAGTAGCGATCTATTTATTTTTAGAAATCAGTATTTCTCTAAAAGAAATGGCAATCAAAAGTGGTTTGCGTTTAATTAAATTTTGCCAAACTGATATTCACACCTGTTGGAGTTTTTTTTTAATCATCTTTTAATACAATATATTGGTGTTAATGACTTTATATTTTGATGTATTTAGCAAAGCGATTGTTTCATAATACTTATGAAAATGTTTTATAAATAATTTAATAATTTATATTTGTAAATGAAGAATAAATATAAAGTTATGTTTGATGTGACACGTCATAATTAATATATAATATTTTGTTGTTTCAGGTGAGTCAAACATTATTGATCATCCGCGCTGCGTGAATGTAAGTAAAACCTATGAGATTATGTATAGCTTTATTAACCATTCCAATTATTATGGCTTATATTGCGTTTATTCAAGCGTTATAATAATTATACAAATAGTATCATTCGAAGTATTCTTGTCGATAAGCTTTTAAACTATCGACAAATTTGTTGACAGTTCAATGAAGAGAAATGAAGGAAGAAAAATTTATATAAAGTGAAAATTTGCAAAATAGGCCTATTTATTTAAAATGTATAAGATCAAAAATTTTGTACAGTCATGAGATATTTTTAAAGATATAATCGAATTAAGTGGCTATTAGTTTTTGAAAATTTTTTTGTTTAACCACAAATTGCGCATGCGCAACACGATGGGAAAGGCTTGTCATTATCCTGGGGAATCCATTTTACAATTTTCTTCCGGGCGAGCATTCTTTTACCAAGCATCTAAAATATGAATTGAGAGAGAAGCTCATAAAGAGATTCTAGTGTATAAATTAAATTTTAATATGGCAAACTTCGTTTCGATTAGCGCATTTTTCTCAGATTAAATTTGCATTTACCTTTTATCGGATACTCCGCTGCAGGGTTCTATAAAAACGATAAAAATATCGAATAAATTATTACGCGCGCGCATATTTCATACATTATCATTTAATTCTTTAAATCGCTTTCTTGTTTGCTCGCAAAAAGTTTCTCAATTGTCTTTGCAATTAGCAATATTCAATCAATTGTATTTGCTTGTATTTGAGCTTTGCCTTTTTTTAAGATATCGTTCTCATTCCGTAAATAAATAGTGCTATTTTTGCAAATTTTTATTTTCATTTTAATAAATTTATATAAGTTTTTCTTCCTTCATCTCTCTTCATTAAACTGCCAACAAATTTGTCAATAGTTTATAAGCTTATTGACAAGAAATCTTCGAATAATACTATTTATATTATTATAACGCTTTGAAGTATTTGTGATTACCTGTAAATAACAAAATAACTAATATATAATCTTATATTCGCAATATATTTCATTTTTCGTTAAAAAATTAATATTAATTCATCGTTGCGATATTAACGGAGATAGCCTCGGGAAACAGAATGTCGATGCTACGTAAACGGGGGTGTGTAATGTTTATTCAAGTGGTCTTCCGAAAATCCTCCCAGTTCGTGGCCATGTTATTACTACAGTGTAACATATATTTACTTTGGATACTGGCAACTTCGTAACTTATCGTTTTGGAGTAACAGTGTATCTCATGGATTGCCCTAGCGGAATCTAAATCGCTTAGTTATTTTGCTTCTCATCATGCATTGAGGCAACATTTCCATCACGTCTTGTATAATTGCATTTACTTTACTTGAGTTATAAAAATATTGATATTCTACCTTTGTAGAATCTTTTTCGAAGAAACACATAGATAAAACTCTAGCGAAGAATACTATTCTCCATTTTGATAATATAGCAATTGTATTAATTAAAGATGAATAAAATAATTTATCGTTATCGGGAATTTTTTATTATTTTTCAAGCCACTATATTTGCAACACGTGGGGAATTCATATATGTATTAATATATTTATTTGAAAAGTCATTTAATAAGATTTAAGATTACGATAATTTTTCCGAATTTAAAGTATTAGTGCGTTAACATTCGCTATCGTTTCCGTAACGGGCCGCACTTTCCGAGTGTCGAAAACATCATTATCGTTTAAGCTGCACGTTAAATGCTGCACGCGTCCATTTCCGTGTAACGAATCGACCGCGGCTGTAGAAGTTCACAGGACGTTCTAGCGGCGATCGTTACGTTGTCCGTCCGTTCGTCGTAAGATTAACGTTTCCACCTCGATCGTGTAACGGGCTCGCGAAGCGAGGCCGCAGGTACAAGCGAGTTCACTTTGCCTCGTGACCATGCCACTCCGAGGCGAACAGCAACGATCATCCCGGCCGGCGCGGCGCATCACGGGGAAGATCTCTAGATCGTTTAGAGTTACCAACGACGCGCGCGCGCGTCGAATCCGCGGCAGACTCGTAAATGCCGCTCATCTTTTACGACACGACCGGCGTTTCGGGTTACACCCGCAGTACATCACGGCGCCCCGCACATTACGAAGTTTTCGGGGAGTCTTATACCGCTCACCGCGGCTGCCATTGTTCGCCCGCCGCGGCTCGTGACTCGCGGCCGAGACTCGTTTCCCGGCGGAAACGGACGCGCTGCGGTCGTGTCTCATCGCGTTCCCCGGTCTCGTCGAATCGTCGCGAAACGATATTTTTGCCCGACGCGACGCGACATGATGCAACGTGCGAAACGAACCGCGAGCGATGCCGCTGCAAACTTTCCCGCGTCGACGATAAATTTCCGAAATTTTATTCCGCGAGTAAGTTCCACGTTGCCCAATTTTGTACGTTCTGCGATTTATGTCTAGTCCGCCGTGTTCTCAAGGATTAGAGATATTTTGCAGCAGAGATCGATCTTTTTCGAGATTGTTACTGATTTTCTTGCCACACCGAACAAATTATTTTGATTCTCATTTTATCGATGACGATTCTTTTTGCGCGATAACGCAAAATTGAGAGAAAGTCTATCTAAACTGTACCTAATAGCACAACTTTATTGCAACAATATTGGCTTACAATATATATATATATATATATCCAAAAAAGTAGGCGCTCTCTGTTTTTGAGCTAATATTGGCAGTGCACTTGCATTTTATTAATAACCAATATTAGCTTTGCATTGGGAAATATTAGCCAAGACATTCTCAATACAACCAATATTCACAGTCAACATGTTGTTAATGTATTGTGCTACTAGAGTATTGTGTTGATAGGTAATGACAACATTGTATTGTGTTAATAGGGTAATGAGACAACATTTGACATTAAATATTTATTAAAATCACGAGCGCCGCGTTTTCTTTTTATGGAGCTTCTAAACTCCGGAATGTCATGTTGTAAAACGAATTCGACATAGAAAGCGGAAAATCTCTTCAAGCATCCATGGTATGTACATCCAAAACTGCAATTGCTATATAACTAGAAGGAGGAGCGAAATTCTAAATTTTAAGCATAATAAAATATTATTCTGATTCTGAGTGAATGCACATATCCAACGCGAACAGCGGAAATTCCGGTCGAGTTACAATGAAACGGGAAATATAACTGTTGGGATAAATTCATTTAACAACCCCGAAACTTTTGCTTTCAAGAGTTCGTAAATGACTGAGCACCCGAAACTTTTCATGGTTAACATATTCCCGAGTATCTCGTAATGCATTTTACGTATACTACTTTCGTTCATAATATGACGCATACATTTTCACATTCTATAATGCGCATGTAATAACATATGAGAAAATTATTGAATTCATCTCTAAGCAAAATGTGAAGGCTCTGATGGAAATCCAAATTGTGGAAAACGGGCTAAATAATTATCCCTTTAAGCTTCATTACTACAGTTTTCTATATTATTTAACACTGCCCACAAAGATTAATTAACAAAGAGATCTTTTAATCTTTCAAATTTTTTATTTTAAAGACACTTTATAGCGACCACGGTTTTCTAGCTAAAAAAGTAAAAAGAATTAAAATATGTAGCGAATTATAATGCTCTCCGCGAGGTAGGTTTAAGGAAACACATTTCTTTGAAATATTTGCTGGAATTTGAGTTTTTTTCCTTTTTGTCTCAGAGTTGCTATCTGAATAAGGTGCGATGACCGTTAATAACCCAAAGTTTTTCGCGAGGAAACGAAAAGAGAATACCGAGAAAAGACCGACAATGTCGCAAAAAAAATACTAGATAGAAGGCAGCGCGAAAAAAATAAATCCCTGCACGAAGCAAAGTCATTATTCCGGGGAATCTTTTCCGACCTCTGAGTTCCTACTGAATTTTTTTTTGCCCTTAGTCTGGTCGGTGTTGTCCTTTCAGTAAGGGTCAGGTACAACGAAGAGTACTCCGCCGATTCTGCTTCCGCGAAAACTATATCCCGCGCTTGCACCTACGCTTGTTATTACTTTACATATTTGCATTTTTGTTGCGGCCTTCCTAATTGCAATTACGTATACATAAGCCAGTAAAAGACGGGCGAGAGAGACGCGGCAAGACGAAAATCGTTGCAGGAGCACTCTGCGCGATTTAACATTAAAATCTCTGCGGTCTCCGAAGTCATTATGGTAATTTAGCAATTCCAATTATTTATACTACTCGGGATTTCGCTGTTTCTGTACTTAGCATAGCCCTAATCTTACATTTTGCCTACTGATTAATCTGCTAGAAAGAAAAAGAAACAGACGGAGGATAAGACAGAAATTTCGTTTGAATTAATTTCGAAGAAGTTACGGTACTTTATATTATCTATTTGATGTAATTGAGGTACACTTAAACTTTCTTTTTTATATAGGCATTTATTCTCATAACATACAAGTATATACTCACTTTTATTAAGGTCTGGCTGATCCACTTGAATTAAGATATCCCTCGCCGCGCGTTACCACGAACACTCGTTCCGATAACACTCTAATTGAACAGCAACGAATCTATCGCCTCCTTCGAAACAGACTCTACATATGCGCGCTATTTCGATAACACTGCTGCCGTGTGAGCTATTTCGATACTACCATCTATATATCCATCGCATAAGAGTATCGATTTGTTGGATTAAAGGTCAGTCGCGAAACTTTCTTATGTCAAGCTCTCTTGTTCGCGGCGGTCTTCCTACATATGTTTCTTCAAAAAACATATGACTTGGAGCTCGTAATTCTTGGTCACAGCCAAACATGGCTATGTTAAAAGAAACAAGTTTCTTTCTTCTCTACACAAGACGTAAGGGATCAATCTCCTACTTTCTACGTACGTAATACCTAATTGAAAAGATCGATAAATACGTAGGATTCATTTTATTCCTATAAAGTTAATTTTGTGGTACCATTCGGCAGTTATTGAGAACTGGGAATCCTCAAATCTCACAATTTAAATATAAAAATCAGTCTGCTTACGTGCATGTAAAACAGAACATAAAATAGGAAGAGCAAAAAAAACGAAAGAAGAGGAAGAGGGTACCGTTATATAACTATTACGTAACGCTTCACTGATCTCCTGATTTCCCATCGACCCATGTGGTTGCGTAATTCGATCGGTCGGCTATGGATCACAGCGTGGATCGACCACCGTGTAAGATACCATACGCGTACCACGCGTACGCGAAAAAGCATCATCCGCCGAGAAAAATTGTGGCAGTTGATCTGATAGGGGTCAGAGGAGGAAACCTATGCGGATCGGGCAGGTATATATCGGGCCAAGGTAGAGACCGTGAAAGGGCGACAGAGAATGCCGGGGAGTTCACTCTCCTTCTCTCGATTTCGAGGTCGACTTATGTACACGAGGCGCCATCGCTTCAGGGTCGATTTATTTCTTCCTCCTCTCGTTTTCCGTACCACTGCTCATTCGTACGTATATACGTATTTACGCGCGCACTGTTCGTACCCACATCGTCTTTCTCCACGATTTCTGCTTCAATTCTTCCAATGGGAATGTTCACCGAAGTTGATATGTTCAATTCTGTGATATAATATTATCTATCGTTTTAATGTATACTTTTTAGCTCATAATTTCTATCTTTTTTTGTCTTACTGATAACAATATTGAAATATTCGATTAACATAATGTATACACATATATAGATATAGGATTCTCACATATTTTTATGATAAATTTGTAGTACGGAGGAATTACCGCTATTATATTAAGTATATGGAAGGCAAAGCAAAATATGTGTGAGGAGGAAGACAAGGGTTTGATGTTAATTCTCGGTTATGAAACGTAATCCTTATTACTGCATAATGTTGAAAAAGGGACTCTCTTCTTGTCTACATCCTCCACCATTAATTTTGCTTTTCTAGTATGAACTACATTTTCCTATAAACTGTATAAATGCGGGACATATGAGTGTTTTGAATATATCTTATTTAAGGGAATGATTTAACGCAATATGTGTTTTTTCCAATTATTAAATAAAACGTTAATTAATATTAGGGGAGACCGGGGCTTATTGGCACAGTTTTCACAATTTTATTTGAATTTTTAAACAACCAATTATCATAATTAAACTACTAATATGATAGAGAGAACCTTTCTCTACATTTTCATGCCAGGAACGCTCCTGTATAGTGTATAGTTTCTTTGTAATAAGTGAAATAAGAACATGCTGCATTGTAGCCAACTTGCCCCGATAGTAGGGATAGTTGGCTATGCGACAAAAGTCCATGTTAAATTAATGAAAACGTAATAGAAATACAAAACGGGTAACAGATATGTACTTCTTGATAAAGATTGTATCTTTTAAAGTTATTTTATAATGATCGAATATAGCAAAATGCTGTTGCAAAAAAATAATTGTAAACTATTTTAGATGTAGCTTTCTTCAACATAAAAATATTAATATAAATATAGCTTCTATCAGCATTGTAGGTAGCAAATCACACAGGTCTCACGCGCGCGGCAACAACAGTCAAGCTAAGCGTGCCTTGATATGAGCCAATATATCCCATCCCTACATATGTTTGATTTCAGTCATTTTATTACAATAAATTACTGTTGTTCCTGAAAATAACATGTATAGTAACAGAAACTTTTCTTTTAACTAATGATACATCACTTTGATTTATTTCTCAAGTTGAAGAACATTAATACGATTTTTTCAAACGCTCGAAAATTTACTTGCTATCTCTTGAATCAGAGTTTTCTCTATTTCTATCGTAATACTTGTTTGATTTAAATAAAACTTTGAGAAAAGTACCCATGTCATAAAAGAGATATTTTGTGATAACTTTTCCATTGTTTCTTTCGCTATAAATACATAAACAGAACGCATTGCCGACTTGCCTCTTGTGCCAATGAGCCCCGGTCTCTCCTAATTGTTGAAAAAAGGCGATAATCTCATATGTCTACATTGTATGCGTCACGAAATTATTAGAAGCTGCAATGAACATAGAAGAATAGAGCAAACAAAGCACATATTGTTGAAACTATTAGGAGAAAGAGACTAAACGTATTACATACATGAACAGCAATGTATGTGTGTGATGATAACATATTTATGTTACTTTCTTATAATGGAAAGGACACTAGCTCTTTCTCTTTCTTAATAATAATCTAAATATATATTTTTAATTAATAGGATACTATGTGTCGTTTAAATATATCGTGTGATCATCCAGTGCTCTGAACATAATTTAATATGTTATTAACAATTGTGTTAGGACCGGTTGTTTCAACTTATTGGTAAACTAACTAATAGTTAAATCATATATATGTCTTTGTTTTTCCTTTAAATTAGACAAAGATAGACATATGATTTAACTATTAGTTAGCTTAGCAACAAGTTGGAACAACCGGCCCTTAACTATATTATTTTACACTATCTTGTTGTAAGTTTATATAGTTCCCCCCTATTGTTTATCTATAAATAACGTTATTTCCAGACACGGCTGTACGGGCTGTATAACTCTCAAAGGTAGCATTTATGAGATTAGTACCTTTGAATACCGATTTATGTACATTGTACTGGATACAACGTAGGCGTCACCCACATTCTAGTCTCTGTAATATTCACTTCATTGTCCTCGTGTGTACATATATCGCATATGTACGTTTGCCTACAATAAGTCGCCTACTGAAATTTAAGCGTAAAAAAAAGCCATAATCGCTTTACCGAGTCCTTCTAGAACTGCATAAAATGACATGAATGCGCCATATACGTCCATGTTTTACATTGTAAATTTTGTCGCGCCGATTGTGGTAACGCGATACTAATTATATTATGTATTGTGTGAATTATATTACGCAGTAAACAATCGTCATTATCTTGATTAGTTGAAATATTTCCATTTTCTCTCTTGCACACACACATATATATATAATATTAATTATTACGAAAAGTTTAATCTATAACTCTTTAGAATATTTTTTTTGTGCGATAAGACGTAAATGTTATGTAAATTTGCAATGTAATTTGCATTTTAATATATCTGTTCTTTAAGTGATTTTCGACAACAATGTTCTCGCTTAGCGAACTGGGTCACCCATTTGTTAGAAATCAGACGAATTGATATAAATGAATCGTTTTTCGTTCGAACGCTTGAAACATGCACGCAATTTATACGGAGTAGAGCAGAGACAGCTAATTTACATTAATCAATATCCAACCTATCTAATTGTTTTCGTTAATCTACATTTGGAGGCAACGATGAAACGCCCTCCTCTGCATCCGCGAAATTGCCTGATATTCCACTTGTCAGGGTCTGTCTTTTCCATAATCTAACCCACTCTCCTGCTCTCACACCCCTGCTCACCACGTCCCTCCCTTCCACCTCCTCCTGTCTTCTATGCCGCATCCTCATCCTCATCCTCATCCTCATCGCTCGCTCTTGTTTCCTGTCGCCCAGTACATAGCATTCTCTCTCGCTGTTTCTCTCTATCTCACGTAATACATATACACGCTGTCTGTGTCTCTCCCCTTCGCGCAACCTCCGCACTCCCATCCTTTTTCTTCCATCTCTCTCTTTCTCGCTTTCGCTCTCGCTCTCTGTCTGTCTGTCTGTCTCCTTCCTATACCTCCGCTTCTGTCTTACTTCCGCGCTCTCTACATGCCCGTTCCGATCCTTCTCCCCGTCCCTACCAGTTCAGCCTGTTCCCCCTCGTGCCGCAACACGCCCACGTGTCACGTGGTTGTGTGGGTGCACGTGCACGAAGCCGCACACAGTGGCACACGACCGACCGCCACGGCAACGGAGTACGGATGCGGAGTACCTACAGAGTTGAGGGTACGGACGACAGTGCCGCGTACACACCACAGCGTTCCGCACTCATGCCTCGCGTTCTCGCGTGATAGATCGCCCGCGCCGATATCCTCTCGTCGATCCATCCGATCGATCCGTCCCTCGCCCCTCCCACAGGGTTGATCTCGCGTCCCGCGATAGTTCGAAACGTTTGCTCGCGCGCTGCCGCCGCCGCCGCCGCCGCCGCCGTCACGAGACACGCGTCAAAGACGTACAAATTCGAAGATAACCCGCGATTGCTCGGTCTCCGCGCGCGCGAGATGAAAGCAAGGTCGCGAGAAAATCCGATCGTCGAAAAGGATCGCGGGAAGAAGAGGCGAGGGCAGCGGCCCAATATGAGATACGGAATGTTTCTTGTGAGCGTCACGTGTCTTTGATCTTCCGCGGGACACCGTGATTCTTTACGTATACATCCGGAATGGCCGGCTGCCTCCGCGAAGATGATATATCGGAAGCAAAGAAGATGGACCTGCGGAGGATGACGAGAGGAGTATCTTGAGATCCGGCTGATAGCTGTGCGGTACACGAAGAGAACTCCCGCTGCCTTTGTGACCATGTGCTATATTTCTGAAAGCCGAGCGTCACGAATTCAATATTTAGAATCTGTGGCTTCCGGACTGACTCGAAGCTGACAGTTTCATGATGAAGATGAGCCGATTATTCGATTACCTCGAGAGCAAACGCATGGCCACTATCCGAGCTAAGAAGAGCCTCATTGGTGCATATCGTTTTTAATTGATATACGACCGGAATAGCTTCTTTTTCTTCGTATATTTTTGATACGTTATAAAAGCTTCGCGTATTGCAGAAGCGGAAATGAGATATCGGATCGGTTTTATGGTCCTTTTTATTTCGTCAAAATAAATATTGCATCTATCTTCTGGCAAGAAATGGAAGATATTAAAGATTTAATGTTGATTTAAAGTTTTCTTATTTCGATAAAATCGTATAAAGTTCGTTTTCAATTTTGGTAAAATACGCGGAGAACATTACGAAAGATAAAAGAAAGACGTAAATCTAATTAGCGTTTAACTTAACAATATTTGTGTGCTGCATACATAATAAACCTTATCGCATGTTCGCATTCCTCATCTCGAGGGAAAACGAAACGAGATGACGATAACTCAAGAGGGAACTTTATAACGATGAGTGATAGTGAATTATAATACTCCCTCACGCGTGATCGTACGTCTCTGGCGCGAGAACTGTCGCCGTGCGGAATCAGTGGAAGGAGTTTTACGGTGCCTCCTCGATGTCCTCGCCTTTAATGTCATCAAAGGTTGAAGCGTGGCCCTGGGATCGACGAGACGAGTCGCGCCCAGGCACAGTCGAACGAAAAGAAGAAGGCCAGACTAGACTTAAGACTAAGGGGACCGCTCTCGAGGTGTTCGAGTGCCAATAGAAACGTCCGAGTGTCACGAAAGAACGTACGGACGGGAAAGAGCCGAGGGAACTTGACGGTGGTCGAATTCGAGTGCGCGGTCGTCAGAGTAAAGTGTTCTCGAGTTCTCGCTGGCGCGCGCGTGTACACACGTGTCTCCGTGCTCGCGAAAAGATGCTGCGGCGGACGATTCGATAGTAATTGCACTGTCTTCGGAGAGACCGCTGCTGGGTCATGAACTCCGTCAGGTGGAAATTGAAAAACGCTCGGTCCGTGGCAAGCTGTCCCTTTCGACTAAACGCTACGGTTTTGCACGCCTCGCGCAGGACACATTTAATTCGCAAACGTTCCTGAACTCTTAACAATTGTTTCAATGACCGTTTAGATTTTGTAATACTAATATGCAGCATGCGGAATAGCGCCAGTTGGAAAACGCATACATATTGTATATTCTTACGGTGTTTTGTTACGAGTGCTAAACATATGTGCCATTGTGGATTAATGTGCGAATGTGTTAAAGTGCTTATATTGTTCATCACCAGGAAGGCGAAAGGTTTTCGGGTTTTTCACTTCTTTAATGGGTTATTTCTTGTCAGGATAATTAACTGATTGTTTAACAAAAGTAATTATACTTTCGACGTTTATTACGAAAAGTCTAGCAATTTGCTTATACACTTAATCTGTTTTTCATATAATTATACAACCACGTAATAATATAATTCAATTAGTTCTAATTATACAGGCGCATAAGTGAGATTAAATTATTGCTTGTCTTACTGTTTACAAGGTTTAGGTATAATATTTCTAATGAAATATGAATTACGTATAATGCATATTCTTTTCTTTTTTATAAATGTTTAATAAAAGAGATATTAAATTAATTTTAGATATCAAGCATAACGTTTTAATTTTGTAAAACAATAAAAATAATGTATTACAAATAACTAACATTCAAATATTATAAAAATTTCAAACCGATTTTATTATTTTTATTACACATTTAAATGAAATATGTGGATATACAAGTGTCCTATCAATTTTATCATTAGAAAACTCAAATAGAATAAAAATTATGTTTTAAAATATAACGTGATATAAAAATTTTCAAAAGAATTAAATATTGGAATTTATTAGTTATTTGTATACTGATATCGTGCATTAACAAATTCGAATGAAAATAACGAAATTCCTGAATCTGACATTCGCGCACAAATCGTGTATCATGTTTGCTCGGACCATGCGTGTTTGCTTATGCATCCAAAGGGAATAGCTCCGAGCGAGGCAACCGATAGGATTCTAGATAGGGTGGACGAGAAAATTGGGAACGATCGGCAACTATTTGCCGAGTATTTACTCGAGTCTGTGTGAATATCCACATGGTCGAGAGGACTCGTCCCGCCATTCGGCAGGTTCGGCTTGGCAGATATCACGCTCATTAAGTTAACGCTGCGCATCGTTCGGAGAACCCTCATAGTTCCCGAATGAGCGAATTTATATCACTTTTGGTATCACTCGTACTTAGCTTATCGGTCGAGACGAAACCGCCGCACGGAACTTCTACAAGGTTTTTTTTTTCTTTTATTCGCTTCATCTTCCTTTTGCATCACGTGCCGGCTGAAGTAGTGTAAGCCATTAAACCGCTCATTTACATAGCCGCGTTTCAATTTTATTTATTCCACGAGCATTTCAAGCATATTTTCTATTTATATTTCTGAAGGCAATCTTTAATTTATCGCCGATAGACCGATCGTACGTCGAGATCTCGGTATTCAAAGCGGGAGCCGAGCGTGAAGTTTAATGTGCATGAATAACAGCCTGGGATGACTATATTGCGCCTCCGGTTTACCGAACGTTTTGAGCGAGTCGTACGATCAATTCTAATTTGAATGCGAGATTAAATCAAACTTCGGCGCTAAATATGGTGATTCGATGTTATCGTGATGGGCTTTCTTATTTGAGTTTGACGTGTTATTAAATTAACTCTCTTTTGATAAAGATTTACTTTACTGATACTTCAAAGGCGCCACCGCGGTATAATTACCAGTAAACCTTATTGCCCGCGATGAACATTTAAATTTAAAATTGCGTTTCAACTTCGATTAAAGTTACCGGACTCATATTTCACAAATATTCATACTTAGGTATATCCTATGAATATTCCACGCCGATCTTGCGGCAAGATTGCGAAGAATATTTCACAACTTATATGCTTCGTTTTCAGATTTCTTTGGACATTCTGCATAAGTGTAGGAATTATGCGAACAAAATAGAGGATTACAATTGGCGAAAATAAAGACGGACTTATTACAAAATAATATTTATTAGACATTAACACGTACTGTGATATTATTTAATGAACATTGTGTTGTTGAGTGTGGATATTTTTTATATAAATCTTACATAATTTCTTATTATGTTGTAAATATACTAAAAATAAATATACTTGGAATAAAAATTTTTCATAGGAAATAGATTTATATAAAAATGCACATTATTTATTATTTATGTCAAAATAAGGATAAGTTATCTAAAAACATTTCTATTTTAATGTAATGTTTTTATTTTCATCTATTCCAAATTCGTGTGCTGATTTAATATCGTAAATTGTATTTTCAATCACACTTCCAATTTGATATTTTTGATTCTGTACAATTATCGAAAATCTTAATAGCGTGAATATCGAAGAAAGATTTTAAAATTTTTTCTTGTCGGCTGAGTTTATTTTTAATTCAAATCGTTCGTCTAAACTTTTAAATCGAACGAGTGACACTTTCAATATTTTGTGTTCGTTTCTTTTATGAAAGATCATTAGATTTGTATGTTTGACCCGCGCCAATGTGACGTCGAAGAAAGATTAAATTTTATATTAGAGAATTTATTCATGCAAGCGTGTCGAGGGACAGAAAGCATCGTGTTTCTTCACCGCGGAGAATTGAGAGATTTGAAATGACTGCGTATATTTATTTGAAATACCGATATTACATACGTTTATTGCTATAGATATACGCGTACGTCGAGGATATTGCATGTCAGATTTATTAATCTCGAGTTTACATTATTGGAATCCGCGCCGCGCCGCCCAATACGCGAACTGTTTGATTTTCTCTCGCAATGTGGTGCTCGCAAATCCCTTGCTGATCGCAACAATTCGCATGTGCTTCCCGCGTTCGCGATAGCTGAAAAATTAGAGTAATTTTATATCTTAACGTACAATATATTGATGTCGGTCATAAATTGGAATGTGTAATTGGAATGTGGAATAACTCACAATTCCGACTATTAACTTACGTTTCTCGTTTGACCGTTATCTTTGCTCATTCCACTTCCGCAATTACGCTGTATTTTCTAAACACGAATATCATTGCGCAGTCACAGTTGTAGGATTACGCAATGACTGTTTTGCATTTTGAGCCAGAATTGAAATTCCTGCTCAAGTTATCTCGTTGATACTTCGTTTAACTAATTATACGAAGTATAAGCCATTTGCATCCGGCTTGATTTGAACTGCGATTGATTTAAATCCAAATTTGATGCATCTACATACTTGATTGAAAATATTATTATTCATTATTACAAGATATATTCATTTTTAATGTATCAGTGATACTGTTTGATTTTTAATTAATAAAAAAAGAAAAGATGTTGACTTTTCTGTAATTAAAGAAATCACTTATTGTTGTGCAATCTTACGTGTCTTGCTTATTGCATTTTTGCACTAAATCGTCCTTGCTGAACGTAAGCCTTTATTCAAAAGCTTAACATTGGCGCGATTGCGTGAGACACGCAACAATTTGTGAATCATCATCCATAAATGGTAACTTCTATTCTTGTGATGTCTATGTTAATCACCACTGCAATTCATAAACTAGGAGAGAGAGAGAAAGGCAAGATCTGGACATTAGATTACTTCTATTTCTACTTGAAATTCGCACTTGGAAGCTTATTGAGATCCCGGTGCTCGACTATTAAATTATCGTCAGCGTGTTACGTCAGGTTGTAATTTTACTGCCGGTAATTAAACCGCGCCATCGTTAGCTTTACGTAACAAGTTGATACTACGAGTCCGATTCATGAATTGATATATAAGAGTGATTTCGCTGTATCAGGTATACATTTTATCGAATCTAAGTTGTTGATATATAACAAATAAAAGTGCTACTATAAGTACTACCGCCGGAAAAGCTATTAGGTATACAATTCCTTAAGAAATTGTTAGAGAAACGTTTCAACGGCGGAATGTGCCCGACGTCTCGCGTAAGAACTTTCGGAAGGTTTATCTTGATTGCCACTAATAATATACTAAAGTTCACGTCCGAAGTAACGCTCCGTAATAGTAAAATAAGACGAACGTGCTGATGGAACTCTTCAATACTTTCAAAGTGCAACTTTTAATTAGTGGTTGAATCCTTCGTTTCTTCGCTTACTAATTTCATTTGAGCTAGAGACTTCTAAAGAGAATTTCTAATTATACAAATTATGTTATCGCAACTTCTTCTAAAACATTAGGATAGCCACATCAGGGATGATTTGTTGAATCTCAGCTTATATTTCTGTATGATTAACAGAATAATAACTATATATATTTAAGATATTAAACTATAACTATTACAAGTGCATATAACATTTTTAATTATTCTTTAGCTAAAAATTAAGGCACTTTTTTTTATTAAAGTTGATAATTGTTTATTGAGAATTTTATTTTTACCTTAGTTATATATTTTATATTTATTTTTTTATTCACGTTGTGTATTCAATGTGTATCGTCTCTCAAATGCATTTCAAATTTAGGTGTGGCACAAAATTGCTGCTCGTAACACTTTATAGTAACGGAAAGGGGAATATTTTTTTAGGGACATATCATTTTTCACACGTATTATTTCTGCTGACGGCTTCTTTTCCGAGATCGAAGGCTATAAAAGCGATCGCCCACATGCGCCGATATAAAGAGCTCTCGCGTTATCGTCGCGTCGTTTCGGTCACGGTGCAGACCTTAATTAAAGTTTCGCAACCGATTGCACGAGGAGAGCGCGACGGGAGTAATCAACGATCGCCCACGCAATCACTGATCGCGTCGAAGCCAAACTTCGGCATGCTTCACCGCTTAATGGTACCGTCCATTGATCTGTAATGTTCACCATCAAACTTTCCGATGTTTTGTTTTCTTTAACCATCCGTTTAATTTCTATCTCCTTTTCCGCAGGGAGAAGACTAATTCGTATAGTTATTTGAATTTGCGTACTCACAAATTCGAGCACGCCACACTGTTTTTACGATTGACAGCGCCGTGAATAATTGAAGAAAAGTACAAGCAAAAGATAATCTAATCTAAAATAAGAAAAGAAATCAGAATTTACAGATAAAAATTAAGAATTTAAACGTAGAATTTAAATTAATAATTTTTATTAAATTAGAAACATTACGAACATTTAAAAAAAAAGAAGCCATTTTTCTTCTGGCTTCTCTTATTATAATCTGTAAAAATGATCTGATGATAGCATATGAGCTCGATCACTTATCTTGTCGAATTTATCTTTTTATATCTAACTTGATGTGTGAGATTTATATGGCTATAACAATATATAAAGAGACAGAATACTTTATCTTTGGAAATTGGATTTATGCAAAAGAGGAATTTAGTTTCATTATTGCGTTATGCTATCAGAAAAGAAGGAGAAATATTTGATAATAAATGCATCGCTTATTATTTGTTTGCAGTTGCAAAGTTTTATAATTCGTCAGAATATGAAATATGTTCGGAGCAGAAATGACAATCAAGGTCGCCGGAGGCAAATTTCGACGGATATGGTTCGATGCATCTAATAGAATCATCTATGGATCGACGGTAGTGGATGAAGTTTCGGTTACTTTATCACATTTAACTTTCGCCTTGTATATAGCCGGGGTTAATTAAAAATATTATTATATGTAACATAAATTGTATCGAGCAATTTGCATAAAATTACAAAAATTATATTAATTCCGATAGATTTTTTTATTAAAAACTTGATAAGAAATATTTTATTTAAATATATTTTAATATACCATAACCTTTTAATTGGATTAATTAAATGCTAAATATTAAATGTTAAATATTATATATAATTTAGTAGAAACTAAAAATTCGTTAATTTTTCTCTCGCTGCTCTTGACATTGCTGAAGCGGATAATACGATAATTTTACTTTCGATTTATTGAGCAACATTTGAGGGAATTTGAAATTCATTATTTTCATCATTTTGAGCAAATTAAAATCTACGAAGAGTAAATTTACATTTATTAAAATTGTAATTTTTTCATTATTAAAACTATACCTCTATAAAAATTCGACAATCTTTTTCCGTGTCTTGTGATGGAAAAAATGTAATTACTTCTAATTGATTTTACAGATTGAAAATAGTCACGTATTTTTAATATATTGAAACTTAAGCCAAACTCTTTTTATTCTGTCTCGTCGAAAGGTATTGAATACTATCAAATAATACTTGGAAGGTATCTTAGGAAACAATATCATGTTTCTGTATCACTATATTTATTCGTAAGACAATGTGGTTGTTGTTACTTTGTAAACGTGATATTTCTCGACAATATAATATCTGTTCTTCTGCCTTAGTGACAGACATCCTTGAAAATTCAACAATGAAGTCGGAATAAGAACTGGCTTTTGGAGAATCTAGTTTTTTAAAGTCGTAAAATAATTGAAATCCGATAATATCCTAGTATATTTTAAATATATAAAATCATGACGTTGTTTATTATAAAATTAAACAAAACAATTATCAAGAATTATTTGTCATTAAATGTTGTTTCCTATGATTTCGTTAATTTCACATTTATATAATTAATCTTTGTATATACATTATATACGTTATGACACTATATATTACTTGAAAAAAATATTAGAATGTTAAAAACTTCCAGATTTTTTGCATTATTATAAAATGAAACAATTTCCTTATTCCAAGTTTCCCAGATAATTTCATTGAAATCGTCTCATTTATTAGGTGAACGTTCGTTTAGTGGGCCTTTTAATACTTCTACTGTTCATTCAGACTTGAATTACGTTAATGGATGACGTCTAAGAGATTGAACGCGTAAGGACAGAGGATCATTCAAGAACAATTACACTCAGTGGGAGAACTCTAATGAAATTAACTCGTCTCCGATAATTAATTAGTGTCCGTCACAGTGGCCTTCTTCGTCGACCTTAAATGATCGCTATGCGCTTTGTATACCGATTTCACGAGGTTCACGCGCTGAAATTTCAAAACTTGTGTTAATTCTGAGTAAACTGCTCATTTGAATCGATATATTTACACTTTTTACATAAAGGTTTAACATAAATCAGTCATAATTTAATGTGAAAAACGTTGCCTACCGTAACTTTTAACATATCTCACAAAAGAGACTGAGAAAATCTTACGCAAATTAGACTACTTTACATTCTACACCGCACTCTGCAAATCTTAATACATACTTTATAATGTGAAAGAAGCAATTCGTAACGCGTTAGTCTTTCTACATACAATGAACTTTTCGGTCACACGTTATTACGTTCGTAAAAGTTTTAGAGCGAGGTACGAGATAATCTGCGACAAGACTATAACGCGTCGCGGAATCAAAAATTAGAATAGAAACAGAATAAATTTTTAAAGCAAACCGAGTTCCGAGAAATGTCAACTTTGTCCTGAATTGTGCTCGCCTCAAATTTAAGAGATTTAAGATGAATAGTGTTAGCAAATAACGATTTATAATGGCATGTACATATTTATTTATGAATTTATCAATTGTGCTGGCTTAATAATGATATTAAATGAGGCTAAACTAATAGCTTGCGTAACGTAATTTCTGTAACGATTATTCTCTTGTAAGACAAATGTAAGACAAATGCAAACATTTAAAATTATAAGAGTTTTATTTTAGTCATTGAAGGTTCTTGATAATAGTATTACTTCACTGCATTTATATAAGGGAAGAGAATTTATTTATTTTTATATTATTATATTCTTTGTTTTCTTATCAATATCGATTATTAATTTATTCAAATTGGTAAAAGATTAGATATAAAAAAAAACAGACAATTTACATATAAACTTTTTTTTTCATGTGTCAAATAATTATTTGAATTAGAAGTGAATCTTATTCTATCGCATGAAGAGAAGATTATTATGCAATATTTAATCACATATATCGAATATTTTTCTTCAAAAATAAAATTAATGTTTACATGGATCAATGCTCCGTATTGTTTAAGTTTAAGATACGGGCGCGACTTTACTTCGTGTGTGGCCGCAAGGTAACAGTTTGACAGCACGCATGGACGCGCATAATCAAGCGTTGTCGATTCGCGGTATAGATAATATCCGCGATGCACAAACACATCACCGCTGTCACATCTCGTCGGCGCGAATAGAGAGACAAGAACGGCGGTGGCGAAGGTATAGAAGGAACAAGGAGGTAGCCACGGAATCTTGATTCTTACCACAAGATACTGGATCTCGGCGGAAAACGGCGACAGGTTTTGCTGACCTATTATGGATCTTCGATCTCTCGGACAGCAATCGCGATACTCTTCCTGTACCGCGACAACCGCGATGGCTTATTAATCTAACAGAACAGTTTTTAGATAGGTACGGCGGTCTGTATACAAACAGACGAATTTATAAGGCGTTATTAATTACCATTTTTTTCTCTTATAAAATTATTCCAAAGAACTATCTTACTTTGAATAAAGTGTTCCCAAGAAGGATCATATCGTGCTTATTTAAATGTGTAATTAATATAAATTGTGTGTATTAATATAAATTTATTTGAACATGTGCATTAATTGAGAAAACGAGAAATGAATTATAATTATGAATTTCCGCGGAATTCGTATTAGTGTGTTTTGATGGACTTCTCTTATTAGTGATTATCTATATATGCTAAACATTGTTACTTTAATACCGTTTTGTAGCATTTATAATAGTGAATGCTAGACTCCTTGCTTACACGCTTCGTATTTGTCGCTCCGGTTTCGGGTGAGAAAGCGCATATAGCAAGCGCGGTTACTGTGCAATCAGGGAGCGGCGAGGCATAACACGGGGGGTTGCGATGATGTATTAATACCATTATCGCTCGATGATCACCTGCGCCCCAAACTAACCCGGCAACACGCTCGCGTTATTAAAGGACGCGTCGCGACGCTTTCCGAACGGTTCATTACTCGTTCGCCGATCATAATCGATCCACTTCCATAATCGAGCAATTAACCGCAACGTTTATTTCGATTTCTACGAGTTGCAATTTAAAGTTCTGGACCGTGTAGCAATACATAGTTATGATGGAACATTTCTTACGTAACGCGTGTAAATTGCGGATGGAAATGCGATACTCGATCGTCTCCTGCTTGTCGTAATTATCTCGAAGTTGAATTCATCCGGTTTGAGATAGTTCGAGATCTCGGAAAAGGGTAGCGTAATCGACCAACAAGAAGCGTCCAGTTTTTTACTCGCTTTCTTGCTCTCCGTCTGACCGGCTTCCAACGTTATCTTCGCTTTTTAGCCCTTGCTTGATCATTTAAGACACATCGTAGAACCAAATAGGTAAAAAGATGGTATTATAAATCGAGACTTTTTGTTGATGCGATGCAGTGGCTCAGTAATTTTACGAATTTTTTTATATTTATGTCGAAAGATAAAGTGACTGGAAAATCTTAAAAACGTCCGCTGAATCCATGAGATCCCAGCATAATCCTGATATTTAGCAGAATATTTTGCATAACATTTTCAAAATTCATTTTCATAATATAAGTTAATATAATGAGATAAGGAATAATTTAGCATTATTATGGTATATTCTTACTTTACATATAATTTTTACTAGCTTCCTCACTAAAACGAAATATGAGAACATAAATGCAGCATAAAAAACGTTTTTAACAACTTGTTTAATAAAATTTTCAACTTTTATAGCCAGAATTTATAAATTTAAGGACATCATAAATCTCTAAAGGCATGGTAAAATATATATAATTTATTAATAATTATATTTTATTATAATTTACTAAAACATAAATGCATTCTACTAACTAATTATCTAAAGATGTTTCATATATTTTTGCTGCCGCGAGTTCTTGGAATTTAGTTCGCTTACGATCGCTTAAAACCGTCGAATGACGACACTGGTGGAACCCCCATGCCTCTCTTTAGAACAAACGCAGTTCGAACAAACTCCACCCTTGCTCATCGCTTGCTCCCGACACCCCCAACTTCACAGTGGCGTGCTGCTGTCTACCATTGTGTGAGCGGGATAATTACGCCTCATTAACAAATAGCTTTCTTTGATGTGGAAACCACGTGCACATCGGGGTAGAGAACGATTGTACGGGCCGCTGGCTTATCCGAGTGTGATGCGTACGATACGAATAAAGAATACGAGACACGATGAGGGAGAGATATAGTGGGCAAAGGCGAGAGAGAGGAGAGGAGAAAAAAGAGGAAACGGAGGAGAAACGTGTCGACGATGCGGTCTGAAAGAGCGCGATCGATATTTGCAGACTTCGACGCGTTCACGTCTATTTTATCTTTTTTTTTTTTTAGAACGAGATGTGCTTGAGAGATAGACATATTAAGAATACATTCAAGCGGTAAGATTTCTTTGACTTGGAATTCCATTTCAATTTTAATTGAATTACATTAACTAGCGAAGAAAATTTTCTATTTTGATGTATTAAATATTTTATTTAAAGAGAAGTTATGTTGGATTGCAACAGTGATAACTGTAGATATAAACTGTAGATAAATATCATATATGTACCTATATATTTACAATAAAGATTATGGTATTTATTATAAGAAAATAACTCGTCAGTTACAATTTTATTTTATTAAAGTTGTTATTGTTTACCGATTAATTTTTTCTATTTTAATTTGGAAAAATTATTTTCTACATTATTTTAATCTAATTATCCTACAGTACTTGTGTTAATGCGGGATTGAATTTGCTGTGCAATTGCTTATAATTTATTTACTACTCAAATAACAGCACTAGTCGCGGTAGAATGTACTAACTGTAAAAAAAATTGTTAACAAGCTCAAATACATATTTGTAGTTCAGTCTTATCCCTACAAGCTTTACAAATATACGCCAACTTTCGCGGAAGTAAATATGTTCGCGGAACTTCCGCAGAGGTGGATGCGTGAAAGTAAACTACGGGATATTTGATAATGTAGACGGAATACCTCGATCGCGATCGACCCTCGGTAGATAAATATACTTTGGGAAGTAATATTCGCATGCTTCACGCATATATGCGCGAGCATCCGCACGTGTGTTTCGCTTGTGTTCGCTGCGGTAACGAAATGCGCGGGATCCTCTGTTTTCTGGATGCGGAGATGTTACATGCGGAAATTTAAGTTTCTAAGTCGATTGGAGTAGTTGGAGTACAGCTGCGCACAAATAAGAAAGCTACATTCGCATGAACAATGGCTCGTACACGAACACGCTTGCGTGAAGCATAGGAGAGAACGCTTTATTTAAAGTCTCCTTTCAATATTCCGAAATTATTCCTTCGGCATTTTACGAGTTTCTTCTGTGTAGGAAACTTACAGTGAAATGATGAATAGTTGATACTTAGATTTTTACAAAAGTTGGTCTACCTTCTGAATAATAATGTCGTGGATCATGTACACTTAATAAGTAAAAATATTTTACTTGTCTGACAAATCATACGAGCTGTCAATCGCCGCGTTGCTATCGTTCGCGCTATCGTTTCTTCACGAGGTGATAATTTATTAATGGGATCTTGCACCACATTTCCTACAGAGAAATCCGCCGCTATTCTATCCTCGTGCGGCAACCGCCAACAAATGTCAAGCCCCATATATGCTCGGAACGCATAAATTATTCATCAGTGGTTACGCTCGGACGCAGAGCGTCTAGACGACGTTAAGCATAATAGCATTCGGGCTGTTACTTTGCGGGCTAACCGGATATTAATATAATCATCGCGCTCCGCTTGATTCGTTAGCCAGATGGTCATGCGGACAGCTCGTTAGACATTGCGTCTATATTAATCAAGATTTAATCTTGATATCGTCAGCTATGCAAATATATTAACTTAGACGTAGAATAGAGTCGTAAGAGTTACCTCGCACCAATATCAGACGGACGATCGTGAGAGAGAGATAGTCAAAATGAATTCTGCATGTTAACTGAAAATTAAAGCATGAATTTCTCACCGCGTTTATTATTTGAAGTTCTTCTGTGATCTTTCTACCGTCTCTATAAGTTGAAATTAATCTAAATTTCATTTGGAAGTTTAAGTGTCATCTTGAGGAGTGTCAGCTTCGAACAAATAATCATCGCTGCGCTAAACTTATCTCATTTGTTGCAAGTCGTTAGCATAAACAAAAATTCCGTAGAAATAATTTTTTTTCGCGCAAGAAGAGATTGTATCAAATAATTCATAAGTTCGCGTCTTGTCGCCACTTTCTTGTGTTATTTCACAACTCAGCAACTCGGAAATTCAGAGAAGGGGGAGGGAGACCAGGAGGAAACTCATAGCGCTCGTGAATTTGTTAGTCCTGTAACCCTTTCATGCTGGTCGCGTAAAGTTGTCCGTCGTCTTTGTCCATCTACGTCAGCTGCCTGCCGACCGTTTGTTTCGCATTAAATAAAAAGAACTCTTCTACTTGGCGAGGAGAGCGGAACGGTAATGTGCCGCGCAAGGGAAGAAGACGATTGTTTGTTCCTCCGACAATGCCGCCGCCGGATTCCCGCCTTAGAGGCGGGAAAAACACGGGCCAGACACGCCATGTACACGAACGCTTCCATACGCTCGAAAGAACCGGCAGTGATGGCTCGTTACTGCCGGTACAGCTTGTGCATCGCGATCGATCATTAACTATCGGAAAAGCGATCAGTCGAAAGTGACGAGGTGGAGGCAGGGCATTCGCTTAATAACGCCACGCTTCTCGAGTCTCCTTCGGTCTTCTACGTATTTCGATATTTTTCCTTAAACAAAAAAAAATACAACGCATTATGCATTTGTTATCGTTTTTCCGCTATCCGTTTCTTTCCACTGTATAAAATGAAGTCTGACTTTGCAGTAGTTAATGCAATGTTCTTCTACGTCCATTTTTAATCGTTTTCACAGCTATTGTTAATAAATTTGGTCACTTATTCAGTGCGCTTTAGTATACTTTAGTATATGTACATATAATTGCAAGTAGAATTACTATATGAGAATTCAAATCTCAGCGTAGGAAAAAGTGCTTTGCAAGCTTTGGCTGACGATCGAATCTTGTAGATCAGCTAAAAACTGCGAATAGGATCCGGTTAACACGCTGTACCTCAGACGGCGAGAGAGTCATCGCGTGCGCGAATAGGAATTTTTCGCGAGCTGGTGTGGGAAAAGGTTCAATATCGCGGCACGCCATTCGCAGCTTAGGGGTGGATTTTACAATGGCCTGTGGAACCTTGTTTATTCCATAGGTTGTGCAGAATTATGTTGATGTTTGAATCCTTTTAACTTTACCGTAGTTATCCCGTCCCCCGCGGTTATTCTCGCCTACTGACAATGAGATCTCTCGATCATTACGAAATTCCAAGAACGAACTTGTAGAGAGTTTTGAAACTTAAGCTCCACGAGTTCTCAATCTCAAGGTATAATAAACTGTTTAATGACTATCAAAATAATTTACTTCAAAAGTAATTGTTAAATAATACGTTAAAAAATATATATAAAATGAGTGAGTTATTATAACTTTAGTTCTAAAGAAATATTTGCTTAAAAAATTTTTAATTATATATTAAACGTTTAAAATAACATGGATTTCTATTTTTATAACGAGTTTTATCCTGAAAGTAGATAAAAGTAAGCTACTCTGTATATGACAACGAGAAAATATTTCACTTTTGGTCTTAGTGTTTGCTTGTTCTCTAATTCCATAACCGTTAATTTGACAAGCATAGCGATTAAATTTGTTATACGCGTGACAACCGTAACCAGAAGTTGATTTCTACCTGCGGAGATTTGCGACGGCTTTCATGCGAACCAAGTGGAGGGAGTCGAACAAGTGAATGAAGAGAGAGAGAGAGAGAGAGAGAGAGAGAGAGAGAGAGAGAGAGAGAGATTATTCCCCCGAGACGAAAAATTTCTTACTTTCGCGGGAAGCGAGGATTTATACGACCGACGCAGCGGTGCTTGTGTCTCTTTGAAACAAACTAACTGGGTCCATAAAGTCTGTTTCACTATTTAGTGAAAATAAAGTGAAGTACTATTGAACGCAATGAAGCATAACTTGCGCTAGTAGTAAGTATAATTACATATAAAATTACGATTCACGAAAATATGCTATATGCATGAAAAAACCTAGTTTAGAATGTTTATTATCATGTAAGTTTATTTCTCTTTATCTTATAATATATACATCATACTATTACTAATTTTTTTTATTACATAATCGCATTTTACCATCTAAAGATTTAGATCTCGAGATAGAGCAAATTCAGCGGCGCTTGCAATAAAAATCTGATTAAAAATCAATTTTGAAATAATAAATTGTTAATTAATTTAAATCAGTTACATAATAGACAGAAATTGCAAAGCATAGAGGTGGGGTACATCTCGAGATTTAGCTTTATGAATGATATTCTTTATTACAAATCGGTGCAAAACATAATGAGCAAGAATACAAGAGAAGATTGAATACTAGGGTTTTTTTTTAAGTAGCTGCTTACTCTCTCCATCTCGTTGCCCGCCCTATCACGGTTAATTCGACAGGCACTTAAATCGTAGCTCAGGCGCGACAACCGTGCATAGTCGGATCCTGATTTGTATCTGCCGCGGTCGGTGACGGTCCCTAGTCCCTAGAGGGTGGAAAGAACCGTAGGAGGACGACGAGCGCGCGCGGATGCGGTTGAGTCTCGGAATGAGAGATAGAGGAACCCCGTCGTCGATTGGAGTCCCACGAGAAATCACAGCAGGCAGGAATACGTGGGGGGGCTCGTCAACTCCTATGCTGTTGAACGCGCAATTCCTGGATGAATAGCCGTGACAAAACCGTAAACGACCGTAATTGCGTTCCGCGGGGTCGTCGCATTCCGTGTCGATCGACGAACCGCGAGGCCGAAACCGAGGTCGTAAGCTATGAAAGACTACAATGTTTCGCGATGCCATGACGCGCGTATCTCTATTATAGTATCCTTAATCACGTTACTTTATATAATCGCGAGTAATGCGAGATACTTTTCAATGCTAGAAATTTGCGTGACACAATCAGGAATGGTTTTGATACAAATATGTATAAAATAATTCGCCCGATTTCACAACCACTCAAGCAAGTAATCCGAAATAATAAACTTTTTTTTCAAATATATATTTTACAATCCGTAACGAAAAGAAGAAAAGTTTGTTTAACTCTAAAGTGATCGTGCTTTTAAATGGGCCGTTAGAAATCATATATATGTAGATGATTTCAGACGTCTGTCGTCCATTTTTAAAAGACAAATTAAAATGTAAAGACATAATATGTTATGAACATATTATTTATTTAAATACGTGTATTAACCACTAAACTTAAATTTATATTAAAATTAGCGATAAAATACAAAAAAATTGCATATTTGTGTACGCACGGATGACTAATGTCTGCATCCGGGCGGCCACTCCAATGTTAAGTACACTCATTCCTTAATTTACGCGGTACTTTTTACACGCAGTTTTTTTTACGCGGTAAATAATTTGCACTTCGTGCAAATAAAGCAAAATAAATGTAAAATAAATATTTTTACAACATACACGGGCTTTTCTTTTACGTATTTTTTGTGTACAGACTTCATTTACACGATTCTCAACCGCGTAAAAAAAAAACACGAACAAATACTCCGCGTAAATCGAGGAACGAGCTATTTATAAGTATATTCGTCATAAATGGTTGAAGTCACTTTTAACATTAAGATTTAGCAAAATTTTTTAATGGAAGCGAACAATGATTAAATGAAGAAAATAAGAAAAAAATATCTCTCATATATTTTAATGATACTTTTTACTTTTTTCCTTCTACATCATAAATCAAGGCAATAGACTGCAATGCGCAATGGTGTGAAAAACACGTTTAATTAAATTCAGTACATATCATAAATTTTGCACTTGTCCGCTTCAAGCAATCATTGACGATCTTCCTTTTCCAATTGCAAAAGCGGTTATAGACCGTATACTTTTGGTTTCTTTTTAGACATTTTCTCGTTTTTCTGCATGATATCCTACATAGGATATTGTATAATGTTTATCTATTTAGAATTCTTTAGAAACATCAAATGCGCGAGATAATCACGCTTAACTCATAAAAAATCCGGAAATATTCAACGTTTCTTCTGACAACCGTAAATAAAAATCTATTAATTATATCTCTCTGAGCGGAATGTCTATGTTTGCAGCGGAATGAAGCCTTAATCGGATATACCATCTGAAAGAGAATCCAGGCCACATGTCTCTGTCGCGTGAAAAGAACCGACAGAAATGTCGCCGAGTTTATCGCAACAAATGGCGTTATGCAATTTTGCCCGCTTATAGAGATTATAGTTGCGCCGCACCTGCTTCCGTACGCGGTAAATCACGGCTGACCTTTATGCATACATCGATGTTACGCGAACGATTTAACGTCGCTGTAACATTTAATACGTTAGCAAATACGCGCGCGGAAACGAGCGTTTACGCATCTGTACACCTGTTACAAAACAATGATAAATCTGGAAGAGAGAGAAGAGAGAACGAAACATCGATTAATATCGCACGATGTTTAAATCTGGATTGCTTAAACCGATGAGAACTTAAAATGCCTCGAAAAGTGTTTTGCTCATAATATAGGGATAATTAATTTATATTTTCCTGCTCGCGGTCTATCAATCAATGTGCATTTATACTGCATGAACTGCACAATATAGATTGTAGAATCTATTTCAAGTTTCACGTAGGTCTGTAACATTTTTTATCTTATTTCCAAATTACACTTACTTTCGTGGTTCAAGAACTATCAGTTTATGTTTGAAGAATTATAATGATCATTATTTGTACCTGAATGCATATCTCATTACATTTATTTATAGAGTGCTTGATATGCTCACAGATTTTAAATAATATTCCTTAATTTCCTAACAGTTTTATTCGCGTTATCGCAGATTTGCTAACTTGGAAGTCACGCGGAATTAAATACGTGTCTAAGATTTCTTTATATCGTTTGAACATATTTTTAAAGCAAATCGCACATTAACAGTACACGACGCGGTCTATCACATTGCATGCTATTAAATTTTTTCATCAGATAGTGACCTGGGGACCTATTATGGACTTGTTCGGAATGGATTCCAATCGGAATTGTTCAGTTATTTCCTAGATTTCTATTGTCTTTTCTAGGGAAAATGGAATAATTCCGATCGGAATCCATTTCGAACAAGTCCATAATACGTGCCCTGCTTATTTTTATAACCGGTGAGAGTAGCTCATCCTGCTTATTAGCCAGAATCAGAATATACCGCTCTTGGGTTTAATATGCCAAAACAGAGATCATTCCTTGTGTGGCGATCGCCTTTATCGTAAAACAATTATTATATCTCGTATCAGTGTCTCATAAATAACGACTGTCGCTTGTGGGACAACGTTTGTTTCGCACATTCGAGGATCGGTGGATCGGTCATGTTGTTTCGCACAGAATGCAGAAAGAACTCGGATTTTCCGCCCACTTCTCTCGGCCCACGCTATCTTTGTCCGAAGAAGTATACACGGTGTTCTGATATATACATAGTACACAGCATGTGAAGGAAGGATTCTTTTCGACAACAGATTGATACGTGATACTACAAAGGGTGAAACACTTTGCTTGAACAAGCGAATTCATTAATTATGCGGTTGCTGTAGAAATGAGTAAAATCGTGAAAAGTCTCAACTCTTATATTGAAATTGACAAATAAGTTTCTAAAGTCCGCGCGTGGATCGTAGACTTCCGCTCTGCTGATGATCAGCCGAACTGTGCGATCCGCGCTTTGAATCAATAGCAATAGCTAGTAATATCGCTGAGATAAAAGAAAGAATTAAACAACGAATGTAGGTAATGCATTGAACATAACACTCGTCCTATTTGTTAATCAGACGGCTTACTTTTAAAATGCGCATGCTGCAAATGTATTTCATCGCATTCAAGTAAAATATATATACTTTTCACACGAGCACCTATCTCCTAGTATTGCACTGTAGAAATAAACAGTATCGACAGCGTTGTCCATCATGCGTTTTGTTACAAACGCGCACGTGCATGTAACGCCATATTTCCAGTAACTTTCGAAACGCAAAGCGACAATCAGTAAAAAAAAATACGACGCACAGGGAGAAAGGAGGACTGGTCTCGCTCGAAATACATCGCGCCCATCTAATTTTTCAATATTAAAAAATGTCTTCAGTTTACAAACATTTTCAATTTACGCATTGTCAGGCGACGTCGGGCGAAATGTATTTCGGCGATACATGGGCGCCGGTATAAACAATTTGTTTGACAAACTTCATTGATATTTGCACACATTTAAGCGCGGGAACGCGTGTGCTAGAGCATACAAGCGCGTATTGTGCCGCACCGATTGCTAAAATAAAGTACGCGGATGCGCGCTGGAATTCGCGATAGTCACGGATGCAGTTTTATTTATTCATACATATGTACGTGTGTGTGTGTGTGTACGTATATGTACGCACACAGGAATGACCGCATATAAACGAGTGTAAATCGATGAACAAAAATCTCCGACGAGTTTCGGGAGAGACTCGCAGCATGGGAGCTCACTTATTTGCATAAAAATTGATTTAGACTTGGTCGTCCGAATAAAAAAAGGATACGGAAGTAGATATTCCCAGATTCGTTACGTGAATTCTCTTTTACGATTTCAGACCGCTCGATATTTACTTTGTTTTATGATCTTATTAGTGAATAATTTAATATCTCTCGTGTATCGATTAAGTTAACATCTTATTTCTAGACACAACTAATCTCTATTTGATTTGTATTGACACGCGTTATAAATTTATTTGCTTAACGACACGTGTAAAATTAGAAGAAAAAATAATTTTATTTGTTCGTGGATTATTTTGTGCGCGAAATTATATTCTTCAAGATATCGTAGTAAAGGCATGGTAAATAAGGTATGGTAAAATTATGAGATATAATTTGCACGCGTAATTAATTGATATGCACGATCGTATCTATTATTATCATAAGTATTGACGATGTTAATACGGGCCCATCAATATTCACTATCGCGTAACGAATGCATTGTGGATGCGTGTATTGACCGTTAATATGTGGTGACCCATAATACTCGTTTACCGGGTAATTTTGTTAAATTACAATGGTATACCGCTGCGAATTGGTATTATAATCAATTCTTCTGTGCGCCGCACTTATTTGCACTGGCTATCAATGCGTTTTCATACAAATTATGGATGTGATAAACATTCACACACGGCCGTACTGCGTTCGTAACGTGTCGTTTCAACGATCGTACGCGAGTTCATTACTGATCATTATGTATAGAAACTGCATTCGACTGCGCAACGAAAACATAAAATGCACAAACGCATGCGTTACAATCGCGAACGCTACAGCAATCGTTAAATTAGGGCTTAAAAGCTTATTGAAAGCACGTAAATGATTTTGAAGTAAATTGGCCTGATAGAAATATTAAAATAAATATATATATATAGATCTTTATTATTAGCAAAGCATGTACATTTTAACATTATTAAAGTATGTACATTTTCGAGAGAGATTGGTATAAACATTGGTATAAATAACGTTTTATCTTTGAAAGTTTTCATAGTAATTATTGTTATTTTATCTCTGTGGATTACAAATTAAATCTATAATTGTAAATTAAAATACCTTTGGAACATAAGATACAAAAGAACTAAAGAATTGAATATAAAATATATAAAAGAAATACATGTATTGAATTTTGTGGAAACTTTGTAGAGATTTTACTTTGCGAACATCGTCAGCCGTGAAAATTTTCTCTCCGTCGGAATACATAAATTTGAAACACAAAGGAAGACGTACGAGCGGCGCGTAAATCATTTCGCGATCCCTGTCATTTCGAAAGGAGAAAGCTGGAGAGGCAGAGTAAGGAAGAAAGGGAGAAAGATGGTTAGATTGAATAGTTGAGAAACGTGAACGAGAGGGACGCTGATGCCGGGAGAGCGAGCGCGGATGCCCCGAAGTGTTTTGAGACCAAATAAAACCGAGAAAATCGTGGCTCTCTGCGCGAGAGGCAACCGTGCAGGTCGAGTCACTTCTCGAGTCGCGGTGATCGCGAACACTTGAGGCTCCGCCCGGCTGTGAAATCGTCGCGGCGAACCTCGCTTCTTAGCTAAGAGCAAGCGCATTGTAAGCTAATGCATACGTAAGGTTCCCGGGCCAAACCAAACACAAGGGGAAAATGGAAGATGAACGAGGGAAGTGAGTGAATTAAGATGTTACGCCATTCACTTCGGGGCTCTCCGCTAAAATTAATGTTTCCGTCGGTTGGAACTTCATTTTCTTCTTGCCGCGGTAAGTCGGTGGCTCAAGTGTACCGAGTCGCCTATTATACAAGTGACAGCTACTTTAACGGTTACTTCTATCAAGAAAGTTTCCGGTCTTTTTCGCTGCTTGGTGCCTATCAACGTAGTCCGCGATACAATGTTAATAATTTGTATGCAGTTACGTATATTTTCATTGAAATAGTTTTGTAATACTCGTCATGTCATGTTTCACACGAATATGAGTCTACTATCTAAATGTTAAAAAGCGAAGCGACGAATAGCGTTTTTAAAAATACCATTAGCGCGCGAAAATGTCTCGGTTTCGAGCATTCCGTCTTCCGTACGTTCTTGGGGTATTACTATTTTCCGACAGCTGAAGAATTACCACCGTGGAACTCAATTTTGTGTCGAGAATAAGAGAGCGCAAGCTAATGCATGCGTGCGGGCCGCGATTCTGCTTTGTACAAATGCCGGTTGTAACGCGGCATGAGGTAATTCTGTGAAGGAAAGTGAAGAATGAGCGGGGAGTTGAGAGTGGATAAAGGCGTTACATCATATCTCTCAGTTATTCTCGAAAACGTTCCATAACGCGGGAATAATCTGAACCAGCCGTTTTCTTCGCCGAGGTTTTTGTTGCGAAGAAAAAAATATCGACCTTGTACAATTGGAGTCTTACGCAATCTTTGACGTTAGTCTCTAGGCTATACAATTGGCGCGCATAAAAAAAATAGATTTGTTTGTACAAATACAAAGTTTCCGATTTTATAAGCGAAGCCAGTTTATTTAAGCGCAAAATCGATTGAAAGTATTTCTCACGCAAGAAACGCTTCAAAGATATTCCTATTCTCTACGAAACTTGGAACGTATACGAGTATACGTTAAAACTTGCGGCTCATGATACATCATCATATCTTCTTAGTGTTTTAATAATCAAGTTTCAGACACCGGTGCGCGGTGTAATGAACATGGCGAATGCATGTACTACAACATCGCTTATCTTAAATTTTTCTCGCACATCGGAGCGGTATTCCCAAGTCGCATCTCGAGGTCGCTCGCAACCCTCGCATAATATGCATGCATAATGACTCCCCTAGCACGTCCCCGCGAGAAACTGTCCATTAGCCGCGCTCCAGCCGTCCCCCAAGTTTCCGCAACGAGGCGTCCGGGACGAAGTGACGTAATGAGGTAATACTTAAATTGCGTCCACGTGCCGCGTGACAGTATCGACAGATAGGACCTTTGGCATAGAAAGCCATCGGACGGGCAGAACTAGGCCGCAAACAATGGCGGTGCCTCTCGTTAACGACGAGACGCCGTCCCGTCGGCGTCGGCTGCGACATCATCTGGCGCAGTCCAGTCAGGATTCTATGGCCTAGCTCCGCGCGAGTGAATTCCAGTAAAACCAGTCGTCGCGGTTATCCGGAGCATCCCGCGGAATAAGTGCGACGAGCCATCGAGCGTATATATTCCGAGGACAATTTCGAAGGACTGCTTTTGCGTAATTATTGCAACTATTTGCGAATTTCGCGCCAGACAAATATTGTGAGAAATGTGAGAAAGTGCGCGTGATAGCTGTGGCGGTTATGACTGTTCGTCACAAAGATAGAAAGATACTTCATTGGAGACGAATAGCGGCCGTCTAGGGAAGTAACTGAATATGAAATTTAAGCTTCAGCAGATCAAGCAAAGCAACAGATTGTTTGAATGTAACTTTAGGCATAGTTCGTGTAAAAACTGAGTTAGAATATAGTATTACAATTAAATTGATACATAGATTGAATGTTTTACATAATATCTAGTATCCTGCACATTATCGGAAAGAAACCGCTTCCATATTTATATGAATTTTAAAATAAAATAAAGTTAAGTTTAGAAAATTAAATTCAGTAGAATAAAACATGTTAAGCCGGACCAAGTAAAACGCGCTTCAATGAATACTTTCGATGCCATTCATATTCATTGAAGCAAGTTTGTTCATCTTTGTTCACGTTTGATTGATTAATCTGGATTCAGCTTAAAAAAAAAACAATCGTAATTATTCAAATGTACATTTATAATAATGACTAAAGACTTGTACTAATCACTAAAACTAACATATATTTGAAATGTTGTACTATATTAGAATTTATATGTTAGGCTTTATTATATGATTAGTTTATAATATACAATCAGTTGTAATCTATATTGATAATAACATAATCATCAAATGTGCAACTTATATCTGTGTAATGATAGCAATGTATCGCGTCTCTCATGATGTGTTATCAAAAATCATCGTTATTATTTTAGGAGATGATTAATGCACTCGCGAAAAAGCGAAGTTGACTAGGTATCGCACGTACTCAAGCATCAAGTTAGTTAAGTCCCGCGTAATGAGAGCTTAAAGCGCGTGAAATTAATTACTCCACAGAAAACGCGGGAGGAAGGCTTTCTACGGAATTAAAAACTAAATAATGAAGTACTTTCAATCGCTTGCTAGATACAATAGATATTATAGGTAATGCAATGTCAAATATAATTTATCTCTCTCTCTCCATCCTTTAATGAAATTCAAGGCAAACAGTTAAATATAAGAATTGATACAAAAGTATAATGATGTAGGAGGAATTTTATTCGAACATGTAGAGTTTAAGTAATATTTAAGTGTAAATGTAGTAAATGTAACATAATTTCGGAAACTTAATGAATTAATATGACTTCGAAACGTCACGACGATTAAATGAATTATTAAATATGTTTTGTTATAAAATTATATATCTTTATTTCCAAATGTTTGCTAAAGGATATTTTTAACTATCTTAAATATTACTTTCTAACTATTAAATATTACTCTCGAATAAAGGACAAAGATAATTTCGGGCTTCATAACTGTAATAGTTCAGTCATAGATACACAATAAATTTATTCCCTATGGCTAAACGTTATTTATTTTGAGCTACTATCGCGTAACCGTGATTTTTCAAGCAATGGAGACATTTCGATCCGAGAAACTATCTCCGATAAATGATGTAATAAATGGTCCACTAAGTAAAGTAATAGAGTATACCAAGCAAATGGTAGGTTTTCCTCGGCACATAACTACGTAATGTAGCAAACTATTAAGGTATTCCAGGCAAGTGCGCCGCGCCGCCTGCTCTAATTAATGGCATCCCATGCGCGGCTACCGATTATCTCGCCGTGTATAATCTTACCCGACCGAGACGCGACGGTTTTAGACGTCCGTGAGTCTGAGGCGGGATTAGAGGCAACATCGATAATCGATTAAGTTTAAGTGCTTCCCACGCCGGCGACTCGTGTAATAACGTATGATTCTTCGAAGACGATCGTCACGTGCTTAAGTACCGCCACCGGAGAAACTTGAGGAACCAGTTATTGCCGCTGGAACTATCGAGTAAATGCGCTGCGCAGCGCTAAGATGAAAACTTTTTGATGCTCTTAAGGATAGCGAGAATGAAATGCATTTGAATCCATTAACGTAACTTGTATTCTGCATAGGAATTTTTTTAAGGGAAGTTTTAATAGAAAACTTACGTCGAAGCTGTCGCAATGAATTTTTAATTTTTGGAATATTAAGTGTATCTCGATAATAAATTCTTAGACTGACATACTGCTTTATAAATAAAAAAAATTAGCTATTAGCATTTTTTCGTGCAACATGAAGTATCCGTGTGTGCGGCTTTTTGATAATAACACTTTAAGTTAGTCTCCTCTTATCCTTATGTGAGGCTGCTTGTAAATATGTCGGGACTGTTCTCTCTTTCCCTGCTATAAAGAATCTTCCATTAATCCGACGGATCGATCCATCTATCACTTCGCGTGTTAGGAAACTATAAGCTTAGCATCTAAGTACATTTACAAGACTCAAGCGCCCAGTATACTTCTTTTTCCTCGATCTTTTACTGCCACGAAGTTGTTATTGTGAGTTGCTTGTAAGGGCGCCGACGAATTTTTCCTTCCTTGAGCAGAATGATATTCGTTTTCCCAATTTCCGTGCTGCTGTTATCGCTTACTGACCAAAAGCGAGCTATTTTCCTGAAAGCTCTTTTCTATTTTTCTTTTAACATTATTTCAAGTACCAACTTTTAACGATACAAGTACACAAGTAACATTATCCCGAAATATTGCATAATATAATTTACTAAAAGAAATTATTTTCGACGAACGAGAAAGTCATTCCGACAATGTAATATTACCATCCTGCAGGAAATGTCCATTTAATTAAATTTGGCAATATTTGCCGATAAATGTATTATCAATTTCCATGCAGAAATGATTGGAGATAATATATTTTTGGTAGAGGACACTGAACTTTGGAATTTATCCGCAAATTATTTATATAATTCCGGTATTCCAGATTATATTAGCTGCACGCGTGATGACTTGATGAACGCAAAAGTAGTCGATTCCAAGTCTTTACAAATCTAAGACGGTGACGTTTCCTTTCCTCGACTTTTTTGGCGCAATTGTCTCGAACGGTCTATGCTATAGCACGGCAATAATTTTTCTCGACTGTCCCTATGATAAAAATTAAACTGTGATCGGAGCGGAGCCAATCCCAAATCAATTAACCATGTGCTTCTATTTTTCTTGATTTTTGTTCACTGTGCCTCGGGGACGTCTCGCCTGAGCCCGAGTATGATCCTTAGTTCGATGTGATTGCTTTACTCGGGAATAAACCAGTTGAATTCGCCGTTTCTACACGTCTGATGCAGCGTCTTTTTCATTTTACAATCCGGTACACTTTTATAAATATGTAGCCTTTACAAATACGGCCAATCTACATTATATTTATCAAGTCGGCATATGCGCGTATTTATTTTGCATTACAAACACAGCAAATTCTTGTTTCTGATAATAAAAGAGTATTTTAACATCGAAAAATATATCATATAAAGTAATAATACGAATTCAAAATTAAGACGTTTTAAAAACTAAAGTACTTTGATATTTATAGTTATATTTTATTATATTTATAATCCGCTTTGTGTTGTTGCGTGTTTGTTTAATGAAAAATACGCAGCAGTTATAAACGATATATTAAACTGATTAAATAATTTATCATGAAGTATTTTCATCGCGATGCGAAAAAAGTTTTTGAATTGTTAATGTGACGCGAACGTCTGTGCGACTATTATTGCTAAATGTTTCCCCTTTGTTAGCGTGATTCCTCTTTCTCCTTCTTCTGTTTTCCCGTGATGCATTGCACATATGTGTCTCGTTTTAATCTATAAATGCCACTCGTCTTCAAAGATGGCAACAGGGAAAAAGTATTGGCGTATGTTCCGAGGAAGAAAAACGGCGTCTGGGGCAGATTTTTCTGTACCTTCAAGAAATAGTTTTCATTTTCTCAAATGAAAATACGCATTCCTTCCGCGGTAACTGCAATCTCGACAAGTACCTACTCGCAAGATTTCTAAATTGCATTATGTCGTACTCTCTTTCTCATCTTACGGAAAGTTATCTTTGTGGAATTAAAGTTTGGTATTTCTTCTTCCTACGAGAAAAATGTCCGTCGCAAAGTTAGAGCATTTAAAAAAAATACATCAAAGATAGAATGAACGTTACTGTTGTATCGTTGCCACGATTAAAGATTTAACTCTCTGAATCAATATCATTCTTGCTGAATATTTATACATCTCGTAACTTTATGCGATTTAGCGCAGTGTGCATATACTCGTAGAGTGGGAAACAATTTAGCATTCCATTCTACGGCTTCAAGAGCGCGAGTTTGTGCAAGACAAAGGACTGTCGGATTGTCGACGTACTACTGCCTAAAAGCCACGATTGTTGCTACCGAAATGCAATGGGTGCAAACGCCTTTAATGACACCCAGCTTTGACGGATGTCATCATATAAAACAGTACAGCTGAGAAGCAGTTTCTCATTGCAGTCGTGTATTTCGTGTAATTCCCAGCCTGTCTGTTGTGTGTATATCTTCACCTATTTCTACAAGATACAATATTTATGATTTTTATCGAATGCAACGTTTTTTCCTCTATCTTTTTTTCTTTCAAGTTATTGGACAGAAATTGATAGTCATGACAGGATTTATAAGAAAGACATAAGTCTTATTTCATAATAATTATATAGAAACTCATGTCAGAAAGAGATTTTAAAAAACCGCGTATAAAACACACCGTAAAACTTACTTTTGCAAAAATTGTTATAAAAAATATTTTTTTTTCCGGTCTTGCAGCTCGACGTTATCACAATTTCAGTTAACGACATTTTTCATGCAAACTTTTTTACATACGCACATACAAGTGAATTTATGGATTCATAAATTTCGGACGTAAATATGACACGGGTGTAGAATCATGCAAAATATCTTGCAATGACATTTACACGTGTGCTGTATCACTTAAATTTTCATATATTAATTGTAATTTCAACTCTATTTTTCTTTGCGCGATGGATTTTATATATTTGCACAACACAGTGGTAATCAATAAAATATAGCATAACGTTAAAGCGATGGAAATAGATCAATCTCGTAATGCTAGGTGGAAAATTCACAGATTTATTGTACGAAAGTATAGAACTATAAATACATATCGAAAAATATATCCGATATAACTATATCCGCTAGAGGTATTCATATATATGTTCTTGCTTTTTTGTAGGAATATTACCTTTTATATATTTTTTTTACGCAGTCGATATATTGACGATCGGACGATTTGACAGTAAAGTTTTAAATTCGATAAAACAATTTTGTTCCAACCGCAAATACAAGATTTTTATTAAATACAAACCACAGCGTACTACTATCTTTATAAATATAATATAAAACTTATCAATATATAACTCACCTCTTTCTCGAGTTATTATGAAAGATAACGTATATAACCAATATAAAGTGACAATAAAATTGATAATTGTAATTGCAATAATAAAATTACTTATATTTAAATATTAAGATGAGCATCAAAAATAATGTACATATTATTTTACGCGTACACGTAATATATACCATGTATATCAAATATCAAAGAGTCGAAGCATAAATCTCAGGGTATAAAGGGGGGTATAAAGATTCTCCCTTATAAACTCGTGCATGGCACCGCAACAGTCTCAAGATCCCGCGCGGCGATAAAAACGATCAATAAAGTGACAAACCGAAACGACAAGGCAAACGAATGACGGGGCGATAAAATCCTAGAAGCTGAGTCTCCGTTTAATATCGGGTGACACTTATGGTATCCCAATACGAAACTCTCGCGAATCCGTCGGTGTGGCTGGCTGCAACGTGCAGCTAGAATATCAAATAGATCCATAGCTCTCGGTAGACAGTCGACTATGTAAGATAAACGAGGCAATATGGCCCGTGACACTCACTAACTGCCGGATTTAGTGAGCTCGATAACCGATAACTTTCTTATTAAATCGACTCGGATCGGGTTATCGGCACCCCACCCGTTCCGGGCTGCTCTAAAGTCCCCTTATGTTGCATTGCTGATTCTGAATTATGTTACCGTAATGCGAATTAGCTACACACGATACGAAACTGTAAACTGCTGCAACCGTCGCAAAATAACGATAAGTATATAATACATACAGTAATAAATAATGACGAATTCAACACACGCGCGCGCGCGCGGTGCTTACTCTTCTGGCATTTAACGAACGTGAATTAATTGGCTTTTAATGTCAAAATTCGTGATGTAAATGATTTAAAATTAAATAACAATTAATGATATGCTCCATCAAAATTAGATGTATGTACACATATTCGAACAGGATAAATTCTAAATGCGGTATCACGTGTTATTGTATATTATTGGCAATAATTACGTTAAATAATGACGTTATATATAAGCTTATAATGCCTGTAATAGCGTAATGTGATAAATAAATGTATTGGAGACGTAGACTGTCTCTCACGTTGAAATTTTAATAACATTGTTGGAATCGTTTGACTAAATATCATGCACGTATATATAAATTTCAATACCTAGTATTAGGATATACGTATGTCCGAAATGAGAAGTAAGTACGACGGTTTTCCACTCTTTCGTTTAGCCTAAGTTTGTAACACACTGCGTTGCCCTATTCGTATAGGTAAAACGAAATACCGATAATATATTATGTAATAAATATCGATCGAACAGTTATCAGTAATGATATTATATCGCGTTTGCGAAATAATATATGGCAATAAAATTGTTTACGGCCAATATATTTTAAATCAAACCTAAAAATTGACCACTAAAAAATTGATCAAGAATTGATCAATTGTTAATTTCATTGTTAGTTAATTTTTATCGGAAGCTATATTGTTTTTGCATACATGTGCGCACATGTATATTTTAAACATTTAATAGGAGAAACATTACTTAAATATGATTTTTTCAATTTTTGTCTAAATTTGCTTGACTTTTATTCTATTGCGCGCCACTGCTGATGCAAAAGCCTCGCGAAGTGGAAAAAGTAAAAAGTTATACATAGTTGTAGAGAGAAATGAAGCTTTTCATCTCAAAAGGGAGAGGCACCGTAAATGTTTCACGACCAACTTTCTTTTCCCCGGCATTTAGTCACAGGCCTCTAACTTCGGCCGAGGAAGGAAGTTATTAATCTGCGAGGAGTCAATCCGTCTCTCGCCTCTCGTAATTCACAGTCGGCCCATTGTATTCGCTCAGCTGCAATTATGCGCCCGCGCTGAATTCGTCCGTGACTTGCGTCTGCATGCATATTGCAGTCGCAATAATGTTTTCCCTCACAAAAACATTCGATTGTATGATGTGGCCTTGCGATTTCGCATGCGCATGGCTGAATATTGTCGCGGATAATTGAGGAAAATACTTTTTACAGAGTCGTGTCAACGAGAAATGTTTCTAAGCGTAAAAATTATATCGAGTCTTTCTTATCCCACAGTAAAATAGAATAGCACTACAGTTTTAATTTAATGAAAAATGAGAACTAGGAAAAATAATAAAATACAATAAACTGATCATATTCTTCGTCAAATCTTTTATTAATATTAACATCGAAGTACCAAACCATGTTTCACGTTGACATTAATAATGCTGGCATTAATATTAAAGCACTTCATTAACAGTATACACTATATATAGTAACAGTTTGCTTGGAAATTAATGTTACTATTATCCACGTTACTTTTTTAATGGAGGTAATAAAAGAGTTATTGTTTGTCCAAGTGGATCCCCTATAGCATTATTTATTTCTATATGAAAATATTATTTGCATTTTGTATAGCTTTATCTCTTAAATCTTTATTAATGTGAATAAAAAAACCGTACAATATCTTGTAAAACCTTTCGATAAAGAATGATGGATGGTTTAAAGATAGCAATCGTTTTTCTGTGATTGACGTTTTTAGGTGAATCCAGATGCTTTATCGAATGTTTTACACGATCCAGTTTTAAATCCATATTAAAGTTTCCTTCTTTTTTTCTTATTTACTCTTTGACAGAATACATATTATTCAAGAGAGTTTACGTCTAAAGAAAATATAATCTTATCAATTTTTTTCTGTAAGTATTTTTATAGTTTTAATATAATACTACAAAAATATTATTGGATTTAGGATAGAATAAAATCAGACAAAGGAATTCGAGAATAATTGTTGTTCAAAACTTGCGAACTTACTTATTTATATTTACGACACAAGGCTTATTAGCAACTCTCTAACGACTCTTTTGCACCGACTTTTGGGTCGACGCTAACTTCTTAAAGACGCACATATACAGACACATACACGCACACATACCTAGATTATCACGCACACGCATACTCACAATCAGACGTTTGCCTTGAGAGTACTCGCAAAAGTCGCGTTACCATAATATCTATGTATGTATCTATGTATATATATTAAGAGAATGTTTTGCAAAATTCCGACAAATCGCATTTTCACGTTATACGTTTATATCTCATATATATAATTATATTTTATTAAAAAGTGAATATAATTTGTAAATTATGCTATAATTAACTGAAAGCGCTTTGATTTTATCAGATTCTTATTCAACTGCAATGCAAATCATTAATGCTCGTATGAAATTATATTATGTCAGGAACTTTGAGCACAAGATCTTTGTCTTTTACCTTTTAGTTGTAATATGCTGCTCTAAATTGGCATGTCGAGAAATGTAATTTTATTCAATAAAACAGCGAACGCAAGAAAGAAAATGAAGATAGCTCGAATCTCGAACGTGCAGGAGAGCACAAAATGCTGGATAACTTAATATTTAATGAAACTATAGAATATCTCTTTCTCCGGAAACGTAATGACGAATAAACGTAATGGCGAAATGCACTGTGATTAAAATATTGCTAAAGGGCCGTCTCTGTCGTTTCCCAGAATTAAATATATGAATAGGAATAAAAGTTTAATATTAGTTTAAGCGAGTAAACTTTTTTACGCGCTTGACAAAATTTTACTCGAGTAACCGAGCGGAATTCATAAATGAAACACTAGCTGCGAAAAGTAAAATATTTACGTAAAGAGCAAAAGCGGACAATATCTCACCATGGTCGACGATTTTATTATCGTGCACATATCGAAAGTTGAACAATTTAAACACGATGAAGAAAAATTTCAAAGTATTCACGCGTAGAGAAAAGTTGCGAATCGAGATGCGAGCCTAGGTTATCTATGCGTCACCATATCCACAGGTGTTGCAAAAATCGATTAAAGTCCGCAATTTCTTGAGGAATTAAGTCTTTGATCAAAGCCGTTCGGATTAATTATAGCAAATTCAAATCCGTCGCAAAAGAGCCGCATGATTGTCTTAATTATGAATTTATCTTAAGTCTCTCTTTACGTTTTTTCTAAATAACTTATATTTATCGTAGGGATAATAATTATCAAAGTGGACTTAACAAAAATAATTTATTGTATTTATAAAAATAAATAAGCTCGCAAATATATCTATGTTTAATACTAATGTACAGGAAGAAATTGAAGTATTCTTTCTGGCTATATAGATTATAGATTCTTTAAAGATTTAAAATTGAAATTTTTTTTTAAACAAAAATATAATTAAATTTATCTTTTTGCTGATATCTTTCCTTTTATTATATCAGTAAAATTTAATTCATTAAAATTGTTGTATGATTGGTACGGTCATTATTTTTCTCAATTTAGCTTATATAATATGAATATTTATATCTTCGAGGAAGTGTATAGAAGTACATTTACTTTTTTGTAACGTCTCGAGCAATCGAGGTAAGACACGCGGAAGCATGAGTCCTATCAGTTGGGAAATCTCATTGGTAGCTATTTTATATATAATGTGTAAAAATTATTCCCACAAATTGTCCGATTACTTTCGAAGTTCGAACACCAGTGCAGTTCGCAGTAATTACGAGCAATGGCCAGCGGCCACTGGTTTGTAGTCGATTAAGCGGGAATCAAACGTACCGCGCGCGAACGGCTGCTTTCGCACATAAATAAACCGATTAACGCTTTTCTCGTCGGTCCTCCTCGTGACGGTTATTGCGGCTGCTTAGGCGAAAACTGCGATTTATCTGATAGCTCGAAGCCGCAAAATAAATTAAAAGCTATCTAGCGCACGGCTTCTTCTCCTTTCATTCTCTCTTTCTTCCTCGTAGTCTCTCCTCGACTTCATTCCAAGTTGAGCGCGGAAGTGTGTATAACAACGAAACGATCCGAGAGACAAGAGGCAAAGGAACTTTGTATTATCATTGCGAATGGCATAGTTACCGCTCTCCCCACTTTTGTTCGATTGAACGAGAAATTGCCGACGGTGATCGAGCAATGTTATCCGTCTCAATCAAACGTTCTCATCCAGCTCGCAATGATATAAAAGGAATTCCTGTGTACGCGTGGGGTATACCTTGTGTACCGTACCCGCAAGATACCTGCCTGGCCGCGCTACTCTCATAGCTTTGCCCCGAAGCGACGATGCTTTATCTGGAGAAAACCGAGGAAATCCCCCGACCAGCTCAAAGCGAGGACGAGCCAAAGCAACAACAATCCGCGCCACGACGTCGGGACTTTATCAAATCCCCGAGGCAACAAATATCGTTGATTTCAGCCTTTCGTCTTGAAGAATATGCGCGCGTATTGTTCCGCGCATTGATGTTGCATTCATAGATGTTCAATTCAATAATAACTTCAGCTTTGTGTGATTTTTCGAGATTCAACACACGACGAGCGAATGCCATCTTCTTTAGAATTTATCGATCTTGAATGCTACAAATTGTCATTGTTGTAATGTTTCTACCAAGCGATCGTTCATAGGGATTAGTTACGTTGGATTAGTTCACGAATTAACCTGGGCGGTTAAATTTTTTATCAGTATTAACGTTGTCACAATTCTACAGTGTATAATTCTGATTTATAACGAAGAAAAATAATACGATAGCAAGGCAATTGATCCAATTTTCAACGAGATATAAAGAGGTATCATAAAGAATATTACGTTTCTTTATTTAGGAGAGTCAGAGGTAATCTCGGCAAACCTAGACTGTAACATGAAGATTATACTTATGAAAACTTTCCCTCCGGCTATAAATATTGATGATTTAAAGTACATACGGTTCGCTCCTTTCCATTTTACTTCAGCAGATCTACCACTGATATCAGAAAATATGCACATGTATTCCGCATTGAGATTTATGTTTATAGAACTTCAAGGGAAGTCTCCGATCTAAACGTTATCGGTCAGTTTTTCTATTTTTCGTTGTACGATCGCACGCACTCGCAGTGAAATACAAAAAAGTTCACGTTAGATATTCGCAAAAAAATTATCGGAGTAACTTGATGCAATAATAATTAATATGAAAGTGTATTTATATATTTCCGAACGCGATATAATAAATGTTGATTGAAAATTTTATAAATCTACTCATAATTTAACACGCGTATAAAAAGCGTTTGTAATGTAGAAATGTTAACTTTATTGCGACAATTTGTGTTTTAAAATGTTATCTCTCGTGCATTATTTTATCGCCTTCTGCAATTGTTTGCCGGCAATATTACAAAAAAGATGGATTGGATGAAATTTCTTATACACTCGAAGCGCAGGATATCGTCTATCGCTTGTATATAGTTTGACTATACAAATGCGATACCAGCTGATTTCACCCGCGTTTAGCTCAAAATGAAATTCGCTGAGTTGACAACTAATCCTTACGAAACCAGGAAACGATATAGCTGCTTCAATACTAAACAAGTATGTAAACATCGAGCGCTATACATTCGATCGCTTCAAGTTCAATTAATTTGATTTACGCGATATACGCAACGAATCAATTGCGCGTCGCGTCGTTCAAGCATTCGTAATAATCTGGTCGCTCATCGTAAATCGTTTAGTGAGCCGCGCGGGACTGGCGGGACGAATTATTTCATCCCCAAAAACTCCGCTGTGGAAAGAATTCTGTCGCACTACTGCTGTAAATTGTACCCGGCATTGTTCTCGCACGGCGTGCATTATTTTCCAGGAAAATTTATGATGCCAGCCGAAACGCATTAACGGTCGACCGATAATGTGGTCGACGATCAGGCCATCGCAGGAATTTGAGAACGGTTGATTGTTATTAATGCCAAACTGTGTAGCAAATGCGAGCGACGCACATTAACTTCACGGGAGGACATTTTCTTCCAAAGAATCGCGGTATAAATATACACGTCGAGCGACAACAAATGCAATGTCGTCATCCACGCGAATAGCGTTTTTTACAAATATACAAGGGCTAGAAGATGCTAAAAGGGCTGAAGATCTGAGCTTTAGATACATATAATATTCATCAAAATTAGCAAGAAATAACAGTGAGCAATGGCTTCAGAATTTAGCTAATTTCGGATTATAAAAGTTAATTAATAATATCGAGGGATAAAGATTTCAGTAGGTTATCAGTTTTCTATGCAAATACAATATACGACTGTGCTACTGTAAATTAATGATTTTTTCGTTAAATTATAAACGTTTTATTTTAGCACCGCCTATTATATTCTTGAAATCTTTATTAATTATTATCCGAGTATATTACTGCAAAAAATGTGAAAGATATACCATAAATCCGACGAGTAACTCAATGTTCATATCGCTCCCGTTCCTGAGAGATTAAAATCGTTTTCATCCAAACGCTCGGATAGATCCCGACATCCCGATTGCATAATGATCGACGGATCATTAATTACAAATCCATCATTACTTTATCATGTAGCACAGTGTCTGAAGTGCTGGCAATAGAGCGCACGTTCCCCCTTTATTATTCAGGAAATCCTTTTACACTGATCGAACATTTTTCGTATCTGATTACGCGAACGTAAGTTTTATAGTAATCCGTCAGAGAGGAAATTGACGTGCGGATATAAATCACGTTACGAAGATCGACGCTGTATAGAACGAGCTGTATAGACACGTTGAAAAAAGTATCAAGTATTGGCTGACTTTAGGTTAGCACAGCGGATTTAGGTCATATTTCCATAGGATTAAGTCCACACTATATTCTGTAATGCAATGTAAATGTAACGCCGCATTAAGTTGCGCCATAAGCAAACTCGTCGAAGTTCCTAATCTGACCTCTCGTCTTTTAGCGATGCGAATTTCCCATAGCCTGAACGTTCTAAAAACTTTCACAAGGTGACCGCGCAAATTCAGATCTTATTATGTCCCTGTAACGACTATGAAATTAAACTTAATTAAGTTTGAAAAGTATTTTATTTCCGATATATTTATTTTTAACTATTTATTAAAATGAATATGTGACAAAATTCTTTCGAAAACAATTAATTTTTTAACTCATTTGTTACCATTTTTTGCTAATTTCAATGAAAATTATATGTGTCTTGTTCTTTTAGGATCCCTTGTATATTTGAAAAACCGCTATTACTCATTTTAGACAAATCGTGCAGATGTTATGTAGATTACATAATGTAATTTTTTGGTCAATTTTTTCTCATATGTATATGTCTGTTCGGTGGTTACTAGTGACTTACTTTAATTGTAAGAGATAAAAACAATTACGTATTTATTTATTATGAAATTATTTTTGTATGGAGAATAAAAATAATGCTATTCATCTTTTGCATGTGTCATGTTAAATGTCTCTTGAGAAGTTAATGTTATTATTTGATTATTATTAAATATAATTTGCATTTTGGTTAGGTTCGTGTAAATTGTACATTAATTTCCATGAATTAAAACCGTTTTAGAGTTGATCTATCCGCTGGTTACGCAATAATACAGCCAATGATCCAACGATCGCTAGTTAACGCTGTAAATGTAGCATAGATGAACTAGTCGTGCTCTCAATATGTGCCCAATGCAGAAGCACGACATGATTTAATTACATGATGAGATTGTTACTGAAGCGGCATTTATCAAAATGATGGATGATGTTTAACGATCCTATCCGAAGTTTGCGATAAAATTTCGGCGTTCGTCTGCAGTGTTTCGAAGTTTAATATCGTTGGTGTTCGCATAACAGAGTAAATGGTGCGTCACGTGAATTCACGTGAACTTCTCCATAGATACATATGCATGCCGGTGTATATTTCTTTCGAAACTAACAACAAACGGAGAAAATGCGCATCTAATTTTTTACCGAAAAAAAGTACAATCGTAATCCGTATCACCAACCGTGAAAGGTTTAAATTAATTCGCCGCGTAGTAAATTCCACTTTTCTGTCGCTACAATATCAGATCCGATATGCTCTTTTCCTTTTTTCTTCCCTTGCAGTTTCGCATTTCGACGAGGCTATCTCGGACGGATTCATGGAAAAACTGGGCCGTCATAGAGCTGGTCTCGTGCCAGAAAACTGGGAAGGGAAGCGGATTTATATCTTAGCACGTTTTATTTGCGGAGCTGTGAATCCACTTACGGCAAACTTGGTGAAAAAAAAAGAAGAGAGAGAAAGAGAGATGTGCAAAAAACCGCGCCCCTGTGATATATTAAAGCAAAAATTACGGGTAGATAAAAAAATCATCGCTGAAATCAAAGTGGGAATTTCTGAGACATGCCGTGGGTACGTGTTCTTCGTGCCGCGGGCACGAATGTGTAGGTATGCGCGCGTTCTTGATACTTCGTGCCGGGCATTAATATATCACGGTAGACAGTGTTTGCGTGGCACTTTTTGCGAGAGCACGCTCCGCACCGTTACTCCCGCCGGTTTGTTTCTTATTGATCCGCGGCGTCGAAGCTCGCCGGCCTTAATGCACCGGCGTAACGACGAATATGATAATATATAAAATTACGGGCGCCATTAGCATAGCCCACACACGTGCGAAACCACGCCGGTACCCGCGGCTGGTTCACGTGTCAGCGATGCACACGTATGCCCGTGCCTTCGTTATCTATGCTGACCACATGCCGCGTAATCTTCTTCATTATATCTGCCGGGTCGTTTCGCATTTGCATTAAACGAAAATGTTTGTATACGCGCGTCGTGGCGAGATAACGTCTGGGACTCTCTCCCGGGGACTACGCGGTCCCGTTTTTATGCACGGATCGTATTTTAGCTATAACCGCGGAGAGATTTGCGTGCGCGTATGTGCAATGGCGCAGAAAATCTCGGCAAGTGTCAGTGAGATCAAGGCAGTACTATTCGCACAGCATGTGATGCATCGTGAAGGTACCGACTGAAACTATACGCACGTGCGAATTAATTTAAATTAAAGAAAGATAAACTCTTTTTTAATTCTTACGACGATGGAACCGCTTACATTCTTCTTTTTCTTTTTTTTCATTCTTATTGTTACAGAATCTTGTTTACGGAGATTTTTATCCCTAGTTTTTAGTTTACGCGTTGATCAATAATATTATGAATATTTTCTACATTTTATAATTAACGTGAAATGAATTTACGGTAACGAGATCGAGATTAAATATCCATTCGGATGCAGCTGCACGATCGCTATTACTTATTACATTTTTAACGTAATGCAATGCAAATCTTTACTGCTTGTAAAATCTTTCGAGAAAAAATCAAAGGTTTAAGCAGAACAAATTACTTTATTACAATCTTTATTTCGTGTAACGGAAGAATTTAAGCTTCAATGAAATTCAAGAAGGGATGGTAAATGGCGATTTTCGCACAAGGATGTTTCTCAGGATAAGATTTTGATCGGAGAAGCAGATTGCAGTATACTTTGCGACGACAGCATGATATATTGGTGCAGCGCGAACGCCGCGAACCGCAAGGTTATCAGTAATTGCACGCACATCGCGTGTTAAGTGTAAATTTGTTTTACCGCCAGCTTCGTACTTTGTTTTACGTATTTGCAAAGTATATCCGTCCGCACGTTAAGCGTTGATTCTCGCCACCGCTGCACCGTAGAATAAGCGAGGTATGCGCGGTATTTCACGTTTACGGAGCGTGGAACCTTCGCGATCCCTGCGCAAATATACACGTATGTAACATCTCGCGACAACATCGCGACGGATCATCGTATATAAGTCACGTAACGTAAAGAAATGTCTCGCGATGATAATAATAATGTCATCAGATAACGCATCTCGCGCGCATCTGAATCGCAGTAAATCGCGGAAAGTGTTTCTCGCGACATTGCATCAGCAATTTTTCGAAAAACTCGCGCGCGTGCGAATTACACACTCGCAAATCGGATCCGATTTTGAACAAACGAACGCAAATACCGCGCAAACGGCATTGCGAGTATACTCGTTGAAACAAGTTGTTCATTCGCGTTTGTTCGCGCTTGTCCACTAGATTTGGATCCGGTTTTAGCCGCGTGTCCGCAGTGGGACAATTCTCATATGTAACATGTACCTCTCGTGCAAAATGCGACAACAACAATAGGCGCATTTCAGACGGGCAGTCCTAGTCTTCATGTGCAAATAGCGAGAATCAAATTAGAGCAGCCATAATAGGATGGATTAAAAGGAGGCCTTCGTGTTGTCATTCGTCGGTGTCACTGTCATTATCGTTGACGGGAACGTCTTTGAGAAGCCGCGCGAGACCTTCGCTTTTACTCCAGAAACGCGCCGCAAGAGCTTTGCACCGTCTCGGAATTTTCGGCAGGTTCGCGAGCACCGGGAAATTCCAGCGGCGGTAATTAACGTGAGCACTTTAGCGTGTGCCCCTGTACCGGAGACCAGACAAAGGGTTAGAGAGCACGGCAACTGCCGGGCTCTTCCCCGCAAACATTGTTGTGCCGAAGTGTAAGTTTGGCGGCTGAGCCACTTCGTTTCCGAAAAGTTCCCGCGAATCACGGCGCGTTCTTTCTCCTCCACCGTTTTCTCGATTCTCGGCGATGTTGCGGAAAACTCCGAGGATTTTACGCTGAAAATTTTGCACGCTCGTTATTTTCAATGCATTATCAATGATAATTACGATATAATGGAGGAAGCCCCGAAATATTAACAAAAAAATAAAGACAGAAATCGATCCAGTATGATGAGGGAAATTTATTTATTTCCGCGCTAACTTTTTTTCGCATCCTTTGTATGTCGAGCATAAAGTTTAGAAGGCTACATTTATTTCTGCAAATCCTACTATGTTCTTTTACGAGAGAGTTTGTCCCAGTTTCGTTCTCGTTTGTCGGCTTTATCATGTAAAATTTCAACTCCGCGTCCGCTTTATATTATCGATTTCCCTACGCGGGTAACGACAAGCTGGATAAATTTAATCTCGTTCAGGTATCACTGTATATTTTTCGTATCAATATCGCTTAATCTATTCTCTTACGTTTGTTCTATTTTTTAGTAAAATTTAGTATAATTTTTTTACATACATACTTGAAGAGAATTTATCAATTGTCATAATTGATACGGATAATACACACAGCATTTCACGAAAGTATTAGTTGCAAGAAGATCAATTACTTTCAACACAGATAGCATTTAATTAAAAAAATATATATACATATCTTGTTCGAGTTGCTCCATTCTGTCGATAAAAAGTTATTCTTACGAGGAAGTATTGAATTATCTTCGAAGAGATATCACATTACATCGAGCAAGCGAAAGAGACATGAAAGAGCAAGCTTTTAATTTTCTCGCTACGCCGCACCAGTCTGCCATAGCGTCGTTTCGCAGTTCGCTATCGTTTTTCAGTCCCGAAGCACAAATCGATGGCGGCAAGAAGCACGAAGGAAACGTGAACGACCGTATATTTTCTCTCGTAGCTTCGTGAAACGATTCGCATCATTAGCTGCCGCGTTTCCGCCGATGACTTTACGATTACACGTATCGACTGGCTCCATCGATTTTATCGGACCTCACTCGTGCTCGGCGGCATCGAGACGTCGTATATCACGCGATTCACGGGGTTTTCAATTATCATTTAAAATCTCAAGTTTTGTCCCTATAAATCTGGAAATAGACTACCATATATCTCGAGTAATATAAATTATCGGTAATATAAATTATAATAAAGATTTATAATAATCCGATTTAGAAAAAATAATAGCTTTATCATCATTACGATAATTGCTTCGTATGAAAATTTCAAATTTTTACTCTACGAATTTGGCAATATACTACTATGTCTCAAAATTGATATAAATTATAATATAAAGATTTTTAAAAATTCGATTTAGAAAACGTACGATAAAGCTTTGCCGGTCAAAATTTTGAAGTTCAAGTGATATAAATCTATTATTTAATATGCAATTTTCGCAATATGATTTTATTATCTGTGTGTTGTTTATTATTAATCAATTTACTGTAAATTGAATTAATAATGATATCAATATCAGATTATACAATCTGCATAGATTGTACACTTATTTTGTGAGTTATTATAATCGAAGAATGTAAAAGGACAATGCGGCTAAAAGCGGCCGTACAGCTGCATGGCAAATCGCAGATTACGTACCGCCACCGCCAGCAGCAGCACTGGCACACCTCATAGGGCCACCGTTATTTTGATCGATGTATTGCACCTGCGTTTCACTGATTTATATCAGGCTGCAATATCGCGCGGCACGTTTTAATCTGCTTTTCTCGAAAACGCCGTGACATTTGTACGTGCAATTCAAAAAAATCAGTCGATATCCATCGACTTTTCCATCCGTTTAATCCCTTAATTGCTCTAAGCGCACTGAAATGACTTTTTTATAACGTAATTTCTTTTTAAAACTAATATTATATTACGTTCTCTGATACTTTTCATTCTCCAAGATGTTTAAAAATATTGATTTTAATTGCCTTTAAACACACAGGTTTAAATATGTTTCACTAATATTCGTGTTTTATGCAGTAATCACAAAAAAATGTTGCTAAATAAACAATATAGTATTAGATAGTTGTAGTGAAAAAGTTAAATATGATATGGTTCTAATATCGGAATATTGGGCCAATCTTTCTCGCAGCAAGACAATTCGCGTTACACGGAGCTTAGTCCGCGAAATTGTTTCACGCAAATCCGCAACAAGCGTATCATCTTTCTTCTCACTTAATCAAGCGCTTGTTCACGTTCCTGCAGTCGATTTTCTCCCGGCGTGTGTATCAATATAGGAGTCAGTTACGAGGCCAGGTACCAGCCGCAATAACCAGCTGCTTATGAATAGCCGGTCGCTGGACGATCCATCACTTCACGCTTCCAAGTAACACTCTCCTCACGTTCGATCCATCAGCCGGCAGCCATTTCTTCGGGCCGGCTTATCGCCCTTTTGAACAACGATTCGCTCTCTCTCTCTGCAGCCATCTACATCGCGGCTGCTGAGTCTGCGTGAAGGTTATTAATAATTTCCATCGAATCGAAGCACCCTTGAGTGCAGCGGCAAGTGCAGCAAGCGCGAAGATACGAGCGGCAATACGCGATAATCGTTACCCGGCAGATCTACAGACCCTCCAGTTAGATTGAACCTGGAGACGAGAGAGATCCTCGAGAATTCGTACGAGATCGACGTCTCTCTAGAAATAACAGCATATAACCGAGGACACACAAGTCTCGCCTGCCCCGCCGCACGTTGCGATGTCGATAACGAAATATGGCGATTACGCGCGCGTCCCGGTCGAGGTACATTTTTCGATATTTTTATCGAGTATACGTACAGTCCGATAGAATATTGTGCTGGATCTACCGAAAAGATGAAATTTACGAGAAATCCGGTAGCGCCGGTGGCGGCAGCGATGGCGGCGCGGCGGCGAATGTACAATTTATGTGTCTGTATCCCAGGGATATGGAATTGAATATCCAAAGTTTGAGAGTGCTCGCATTTCATAATCTCAACTTCATACTTATCGCGCGTAATATTTCACATGTTTTATATACATACATGTTCGTAAATGTCTTATTATATGTATAAAAGAAAATAGTTAGTAATAATTTCATACGAACGAATTGTTGTTATAAAACGTCCTTATTTTAATGAAAACATAAAATCGAGAAGTAAATAACGAATAAGTTAAAAGAGCACTCTAATATTCGAAACCAGAATATTAAATTTTTTAATGAGGATTTCAACCTAAAATTCAGTAATGAAATTTAATATTGGGTGTTGAATATGTATTCGTTCGAAATATATTCGTTTCCAATTACGGATATTTATCCGTTTTTGTAAATAAGAGCGCTTCAAGTATCGTCCCATTAAATTTATAATTGGAGAGGTGGTAATTCATTCAAGAGTTTCACGTTTTTAATTCGCGTCGTTTTAGTCGTCTATTATCTTCCAGCTTAACATGAAGATGTTGAATTTGCTGCGTGAATTTGAGACGCAACTGCGGTAAAACTGCAACCGCATCGGGCTTTTAAATAATAAAATATATAAATTCGCCGATCTCTTAAGCTTTTACACTTGATTCAAGCGCCTTCAATAGCATAGAAAGTATGAAATTAGCAAGATGCAAGAGCTTTCCCGCATAAACCATTTAGATGTAATGGTGCGCGCTCTCATTCGCCTCTCTCATTATTGTCTGCCTTTTCATTATTCGTCTCTGTTAGATTTCAGCCCTGAAGTTTCAAATTTCAGCTCTGCAGATCAAATTGCTCTTCAAATGGAAGCACAGCACGCAGATGCGTTTCACTTACCCAATGCATCATCGTGCCCTCGATTAATCCTTTTGGTTTAAAGCTGGTTTTTCATGGTTCAACAATCAGACGACATTTTCGATATCTTGCGTTTGTAATAGTGTTTTAAATTATTTATAACGCAATAATGCCTTAAATATAAAAACATCTGTATCGATAGAAACTAAATCGTTGATACATTGACAATTTTTCATTATTTATTTTTTGAAAAAAGCCAAGGGTCTGAAAAAAACGAACGCGCCAACCAACGCCAACGCGAACATTTATCATTGTTTTCCTGCAGTTGTCGAAGGGATACGGATTTCGGAGAAATGTACGTTCATCCGAAATTTATTTTTATTTTAAGGATCACGTAAATTTCGTTGCGGTAAAGAATTATAAAATTTACTGATCCGATTTCTTATAATACTATCTTCTAATAAAATTTAAAAAATGCTACAATTGATTTAATAAAATCATTGATCAATTTCTTATCTAATAATAATTTTACAGTTAGTTTTAACTACTTCTATGTGTGTTCTAAAAAAAAACTTGAATTTTTAGAAAACTTGAATTAAATAATAGTGTTTTAAATATAGTTTTTTTTTAGATTAGTTTAGCTGCTAGTTTATTTTTGGTACGAAAAATAAGGCACTTTAATTTAAATTAAGTTAATAAATTTAGCACTGTCTTTCTTTAATGGAGTTCTATTTATAAGAAATTTCTGCTAGTAGGATTTCTCGGACTTTGCTTGACAGTTTACTAACTCAATTATGGTATCCCGACTTGAAAATTAATTTTAGATTGATATAATAGTTATAACGATAAACACACATACAATAGCATAAACTCTTTATTATTTTTCGTAAAATAAACCGAAAATTGTTAACTTTAGAAACTATTCTTTTTTACCATGTACTTATAACTTATATAATTTAAATAGTAGCTAAGTCTACAGATTAAAAATGTCTCTCGATCAGTTTTAACATTTTTAACATTAATAAGCATTATAAGATTTTACTTACTGTAGCTTTATTTATTTGAAAAGATTATATTTAACGCAAACATATTTTGATTTTGCTAAATCGCCACGGTTTTGATCGATTAAGTCGAAAGTTATACTGTTAAAGATATCTCCACAAAAGCAATTGTGAATTCGTAATATTTCATCAAATAGAGTATAATATAATCTTGAACTGCTTGGACTAAATTGATGTGAAAACAGACAGAAACTGATTTTAGAGCCTCCTTTATTTAATCTAGATTTTAAATTAAAAAATGTTTTGAAAAGCGTTAAATGTTTTTTAATTATAATAATTAAGAAATAACGAACATGTTTAATATCATCGTAAATTAAAATCGCTTCTAACTCGTCGAGAATTTAAAAGAATTTGTATACATCCTTTTCTAATATATCAAAAAATGCAAATTATATATATTTTCTTATTAAACTTTATATTAAAAAAAAAACATTAAAATAATACAGAAAACATTTTACAATAGATAATATTAGAATTATTTAGCGACATATTCATTAACATTCGTTAACTTAAAAAATCTTCTTTCGCGTTGAATTTTATCGGGAAAATTTCGCCTATGCGTGGAATACTCTTCAAGAAATAACTTTACCGTGAATTTTATGAAAATTGCGTATTGTGTACATGGAAAAGTCCCGGAAAACTTCTCTACGAGAATTTTCGCCGTTGGTATATCTGCAGGATTCGTTCACAAGAACAAGCGAGTCCCGTCGCAAAGAAAATCACGGACGAAAAGACGGAAGGGTAGTTCGGCCGTGGTAACGATGGCCGATGACAAGATTGACTGGCTCCCAACCACTGACATCAACACCCCGCTCGGTATACCCTCTGTTGATCGACAGATACGGCAACCGGAAGACCGCCGGCCAGTTAGTGGACGACCGCAATGTAATCATTTGCGGTGCTGGAATGGATGCAACCGCCCCTTTCCATCACTACCCGCCACCCTGACGTCGCCCCTCGCGTCCGCTTCACCACCTGACCCTGGCAAATCCTCCCTCCGGCCCGACTATCCGAGCCGGCTGTTAATAGGGATTGAGATCCTCTCGTAGGGCTTGGCTTGCTCACCCGAAGCGCATGTGACCGTTTGCACTCGGAGCTGATACGGCCGCCACGGATGCTGCAATTGCAATTATGCGTCGGAGGAATTGCGGCAGGTCCGCCACATAAATCATCATGATTGGATGTGCATCGCGCAATGGAAAAGGACTTTGGTTAGCTTTTTGTCTATCCTCGCCGCTTGCTTCCGTATCAAATGTTGGCTTAAATAATAAGTCTGCTTTTCTTCGTAAATAGCTTTACCATCGTAAATAATTGCGTAAGATTTATATATAATGTTGTTAATATGTTGACAAATTGCTTTTTGCTTGACATTGCATTATGTCAAGCTTTTGCTATCTCGTATGCAAGATGCTTAAGACGTAGAGAAACGTAGAGACAGAGGAGAAACGTAAAGCCACATCATCCATCCAGTCATTACTAAGGATTAAGGTCTTCCCGGAGGTCTCTGACCTGTCTGATGCGAGTATTTCCGCCCAAGATTGATATCCTCATCAGGAACGGTGCGATTGCAATTATGTATCGAGAGATCGCAATTGCTCGCGACAATGGTCCTCGTTGGTGACAACGTTATTGCGTCGTGACACGAACGCGAGAAACCAGATGCATTGTCATCGAACACAATGTTATCAATATCAACTTAATGATCTTGATAATTTAGTATGCATGATAAATATCGTTATTTGCATTACAGATCTTAATCCTTCCTTTCCATGATATTTATTTAAATAAAAATCCGAATAAAAGTAAATTAAATAAAAACGTAATATTTAATGCATAAAAATATAGAATAACTTAAATATTAAACCTTCGCAGTAAAGATAAGACCATAAATATAAAAATGATATTATTACTTGTTATTATGTGTTGAGTCACTTGTCATTATCTCTGCTTTCCATTGAATAGAAAGCACGATAAAGCACAATAATAATTTTATTTTATTTATTTACATTTTCCATCTAGTTTTGGGTTATCGATACTTGGGTATCAATATTTAACTGCCTGGCAATTATTAATTGTATGATTATATTTACAACTAATTTCCACAATCGTTAATGAGGATCATCATAGCGACCTGGTTTCCAATAACAGCGTAATAAAGTAATTGCGCGAAAATTATAATCGGGTCAAATTCGAAAATTTAATGATTTAAAAAAAGAATTATATTCTATATTCTCGTGCACGCTCTCAAGCAAAAGCATTCTAGGACAAATAAAACGTCAATGCGAATATCTTGTGCACGAGGAAAGAAGTGTCGAGGAAAATTTGGTCGTATCATGCGTGTCTGTCAATATATCCGACGTGTCTCACGAAGCCCAAATACCCAATCAAAAGTTCAATAATATCCGATGTCGCTATTATTATCTCAATCTATCAATGCGTCGTCAAACGATAATAGGCATGTTCCGTCGACATTCTGTAACAGGCTTCAATGGTCGGAATTTATCTTTTAACTTGAATAATTTCATTACACGCTAATATTTGATGAGACTGTGATGCACACGATTCTGTTGATATTGTTTAAAAGATACCGCGCGCTACGCTATTATTGCGACGTCGATCGCGCGTAATTGGTCCAATTTTAGCAAATTGCCAATGGCTATCCCGCCGCGCGCGCAGTTTATCTTGTGCGAAAAATCCGAAAAATTACCAAAATCGAATTTGTACGATAACGTGGCGAGTTTTAATTATACTTCCGAATATATATAGTAAATTTATTGCACTTTTATGATCAAAAGCTTACACTCCGCTTGATGATATAATCATGAAGCCGAGTTATTACGCTTTTTTATGGATGGTCCGACGACCTCGCTTAATAATGCCCGTCGCAAGTTTGTTCAGAACTGCCGCTTGTTTCTCCTGGAGGAAACAAAGTGAGGTGAGAGAGAGTCTCGTCAGGAAACCCCGTCTCGTTTGTAACACAGGAGAATGCATAACGTCGTGCTCGTGCTTTTCAACTAATTTCTTGACTTATACCCTGTGACGGACTCGAGTATCAATGTCGGATAGTGACAACTACAGTGTGAGGAATTATCTTTAGTAGGTATATAAGTATAATTTCCGGAGAATTATCTATGACATATACACAAAGATAAATGTGACTCGCTAGATTGCTTTATGATTTTCTATCTGTCACTTTAAAACGCCTCGCTAATAAATCGCCCTAATTGATATGGGAAAAACGATCACCAAAAAGCGATTGCTTATCCGATATTCGCTCTGCAATAATTTTGGAGCTATAACGGATAACTTTCACTTTAACTCTATACTTTGTGATTTGAAAAGAATGTGAGATAATTATCGCGATTGTAATGCGACATAATGCGATTGGTAGATGACAGTAGTGAAACTGAACAACACAATCATTTATTCGTATATCGTGGTATTTGCGCATTATTTTATTACAAATTTATTAAAAATTGCGTTTTTTATTCTTGCGGATTTTATTCGCGCTATAAAGTTTTTACGGATTTAAAATGATGAGAGTTTCGGAGAGTTTTTACGTAAAATCGCATTGCCCGTCGTCATAGTTTCCGGATTCCAGGCAGCCAGGCAGAATTTTCTTTCCCGCGCAGCGGGATGGATTTTCTCCGCGTAAAATTCTAAAGTAATTTTAGACGCTTCAGCCACCGTTCTCGCGCATCCGCGGCTCCGGTCCGCCACCGATTGTTCCATCGATCGGCCCGTGGATTTGAAATTTTCGAGGTGACGACGGCTGACTAAATTGAGCGAGCTCGCGCGATGGCGCGTTTCGAAATCAGGATTTCTCAAGCGCGAAATGGACGCTAATTGAAATGTCTGGGCGTTTAAGGCACAGATTATCCCTCCGCGACGGTTTGCAGGGATGACGCTGGAAGTATATAACGTTATGAAAGGTGTAAAGTGAAGACATTACATTGCCGGGCAATTACGCTGTAATAACATAACGTTATTAAATAGGCCAAGGACGAAATTCCGAAATTATAATGTAATATCCACTGCCGGATTCGACTGCCGCTTAATCGCGTTTAACTTGTTTATTAAGCGTTTTAAAGAGAAAGCGTCTGCAGGTGAACGGTGATTCGAATAACACCGGGAGATTAAAATAAAACATATACGGAGAGAATTTTTTTACAAACTTGGGACAACTTGGAAACTAAGGAATTTTTAAAATATACAAAAGACATTTTACAAACAACGTGATAAAAATTACCAAGCAGATTGGTAAATTTTGAAAAATTATTGAAATTTCCTAGATATATTTTAATAAAATTAATCAAACATATTTTATATTTTAATGTAATAGATATTAATATTTTTTATTATGGTGGATATATTAATCAAAATAGCTTGCATAAAATCCTTGGTGGAACATGTTGTCCCACAACTACCATGATTTCAGGGTAAATTTTAGGAGAAAATTCTCTCCGTGTATCTTGCTCGAAATAACTTTCCTAAATATCTATTTATATTTGGATTGAAATTTTTGTGTCACGCGCAGGCTCGCAATACTGCTGTTGCAGAATTGCTTTGTAAATAATTGCCGAGTGGTTTTCGCAAATTGCTCTCAATTGTTGAGCGGTAATTAGAAGTTTATGCTATTTACCCCGGCTGCATAGCTATTAACGAATATTGGATTAGATTCGCGGTGTTGATTTTCGGCCGTAGCCCGGTCCGATGTAATCGTTTTCGCGCTTTAATCGCGACGGAATCGATTATCGCGTCGTACAGCACGTGCGAAATACGGTAACGGCGCGTGGGCTGTGATAGTTATTTTCTATGCGAGTGTGCCATGTGCTGGGCCAGCCGAATACCTTAATATCGGTTGCCATCTGGAAAGTTACATGCCACATTTTGCAAATTGCATCGGAAGTGGAAAAGATAAGGCACACGTATTCATTGGCGATCCACGTAGACGGGCCAATTAAAATTGGCGACCCGCTAATTACAAATGTAAAAACGAAGCGATGAATTATTTAGATTAAATTGATATGATGAACATGTTAAAAAGACGAAATAATTATTTTTACGTCCGTGCGTTATTTGACATGGGATATATTGATTTTTTATTTTTTTTCTTCGCAAATGCTCACAATAAAATTGTAACTATTAAATAAGTAAGTAATATACATTCTTTTTTTATAGAAACAATTCAAACCATCTTACAATTAGTTTGACACGCGATATTTCGGTAAAAGGTCGCACGAATAGTGATAAATGTCGTCACCGGGGAAAGAAAATAGAAAAGCGATGCGATTAATTGAACGTAACACGAGTAATTTGATTTCAATTAGCGAGGGCGGACATCGTGATATTTTCTGTCGCGAGTTTAATTGCTTCCCGAACGCGTTGGCTACATGTTAATTAAAATACTTTTTAGCTGACCCAAGAGCGGAACCGACCGGCGCGGCGTGATGCCTCCGTTAATCTTTTTACCGGGCGAATGAGCGCGTTTCTATTTTTTTGTACGCGGCGAGTGTGCGAAACTTCGCGACGATGAAGCGGTGTGGATGAGTGTACGGAACGATAATTAATTAAGTGTACGAAAATACTGTGGCAGTCTCAAAGTAGCCTGACGTTACCTATTGCCCGCGCAGAACGAATTCGCAGAAAGAAAGCGACTATGATGAACGAGCTGCCGCGGCAAGAAGCGCTTACCTGCAGACAGTTTGTTTGTTGTTACTTTCATAACGTCGTCCTGTTGTTGAGATTATACGTTTGTACGTTTAATTTAACGTGAAATATACGTGGGTTAATTAGGGCTGCCAAGAATTCGCGAACGCGCGACCGATGATAAATTATGATTGACGTAATGGGGTGGACTTTATGAGATCACGAAGCGAGCGACGTATTTCTATATTTATTTTACTCTTGTTCGCGTCGTGTCTATTTTTCCTATACACATGTATTCTTCATGATTATGCAAATTTTTAACGGCTCTTACGGTCTTTTAACTGCGCCGTGATATACAACGCGTATAACGCAGATAATATTGTGTTTGTTTTATTTCTTTACGATCTATCTCGAGTATAGAAAATGGTAAAATAGAGTGAAATTGAATCACTTAAAATCCATAAATAATATTTACTGACGTGTCGTAACATAAGGAGAATTCCTTGTATGATTTCTTTATGCTAACCGGATTATGATCAACGGATTTGCCCCTCGGATTATCTAACTTCATTAGATAAGCATGATAGATAAGCCGCTATTAAGTTTACATTTAGCCATGATTTTCATAATGTTTGATATTATTAATTACGAAGTTATGTAATTAAATTATAACTCTAATGTATCATTTACGCTAAACTGTAGTATCATAATTATATATTATCGACGCTCATAATTGATGCCATTTAACATAAGCTATTTTACGTATTACAAAATGTCACGTGTTTGTTCGGCTTTATAATTACATAAATGTATCACATAGATCCATCCAAGAAATGTATTCAAGAATGCACTCGAAATAACTTGTTTCTTTACATGATATTACGAAAATAACTGCATAATGCTAAATTAATTTATCAAAATTTACATAATTTTACGAGAACAATAACGATTTCTTAATATCTTTATTATACGTATCACATTCTTTATGTATTGCTAAAATGCTACAAGTCTGTTTCATGGATATAATGCAGAATTAGGTTAATTTCCAAGTCGGTACGCGAGCATTACTATCACAGCATAATTAACCGTGCAAGATTATGACAAGTTCATTCTATATTTGTATTGTTCATCTGCCAGACTCGAGGTCGAAGGTTAACAAGACATGCCAGTGCCGTTCCATAAGCTATTACGGCGTCTTGCTTAATAATCATCTCAAAATCACGTTGGACAAACGATCCAACTTTGAAGCTCTCTTGAGAAATCTGTCATAATCTCATGCGGGCACATCCTTGACGGTTTATCTCGGGCTATATAATTATGGATTCTTTAGAGTGATACGCGAATATATAGACGCGGGCTAGGTACTACAATTTTATCCCCTGCTCGCATATATACAGAGCGTACCAAGAAAATACACTAAATATAAAACTGACTTATACTCGAATATTCACGACACTTTATCAAAAGCACATTATTAAGAAAATATTTAATGCATCTTTTAGAAATCTTTATCGCTCTTAATAAGATCATAGATCGAGGTGATCAGAAACTAAATCGCCGTCCGGAATCTTTATATGCACCTTAATTCGCCGCTGCTTGTAATTCGAACAGTATTCAATATTCATTGCTCCAGGCGATAAACATTGTTTTTTTCTGGATATACAGCGTCCAATAGCCGCGACATAAGGGGAATTTGCGCGACTTCTCTGGTACACCCCGTGCACCTCAGCTTTGTCGTGCTTACGAGCCAACCGTCGAGAAGTAGCGTTGAGTGGCCGCGATAAATATTCATGCGGCGGGTCATGCTTCACTAGACACGTTCATCTTTCTCTCCCTGCGTGTACCTTCACAGCGGGTTTACTTACACCGTCGCGATATGACAAAGAGAGAGAGAGAGAGAGAGAGAGAGAGACGGAAAGACGAGGCATGCACGAGGAACGAGCAGTCCCGCTGCCGGTTATAACGCGCGCGGTATAGACGATGCTGATGACGCTGACGCTTCTTGAGGCCGTCCAGAACAAACACATCTCCGATTTCGCGTACATGCACGCGTACATGCGTGCGGCAACGACATTGTTTGTGTGGAGTACCGGTATGTACACACCGCGGCTCACAGCGTCCTCCTGCGCGCGGGAAAGCGTATGCATCCGTCCGGTGGAGACAAACGGGTACTATATATATTCAGGTCCGGGTGGTCACAGAAAATAAGCTGTCATACTTTCTCGAAATCCTGGGGAGCTCCGACCGTCAGTGTTATCGATCGGCGGCTTACGGTTTGATAGCGCGGTTTGGGAGATTAAGGTGATGTACCGAAATAAGTTGACGCTGGCAGTGAGTAAGTTTTCGATAAGAGAAATGGAAACGTTGCCGGGGAGAACGGCGGAATCTCACGGTTTAGAAATATCGTTCGTGTTTCCCCAGACAAAAAAGTTCGCGCGAGCTTTTTGGAAGATTCATCAGTTCTTCAAAGTATTATCCGACGTCTGTACAAGTGAGGCGGAAATGTACATCACAAATCATTTCTCAAAATTTCTGGAAGGTAGAGAAGTTTTGTGAAAATAATGTATCTATGAAAATTTTATGATATTGAGAATTATATTTGTTTGTGCTAGTTATTAGGTCTCTAATGAGAAGAAGTGATATTTGAAGAATGTATGACAATGGATCGGTAGCATCGTTATTGCCAGAATTTCTGCCAACCGCGCATATTCGACAACACAGTATATTTCATAATTCACGGAACAATCCTTTAGTGACGCTAATTGGCGGTCCAATTCTCCCCACCAGCTTCGTGCATAAAATACATCGAAAATTCCGCTTATCTGCCGTATGCCGAAATCTATCTCGTATCGATCTCGTTTTCGAGCTGAATAAATCATACCACGAATATATTAATGCAGTCTACGTATTTTTTATCTTTAATTCGTATCATTTGGCACAATATTCTATAATTAATAATTATTTTTCTGTAAAAATTAGTTGATCGATAACCCAGACAACGTTAGGAATTTATTAAAATTTGTCTCGATGTTGAGGATTGTCGATACCAAAATAGCGTGTTTTAATTTTTTTATATTAACGAATAATTTGATGTAAATGATTGATAAACGGGAAAGAAACCTTCGCAGTTGCAAAGATAGAAAATTCCAATTAATCAACAAATTACATTAAGTAAATAGTACAAATTCCATATTTCGCACAAATCATGTTAAAGAAGTGGTATATTCTGCTGTCTTCGATGTCATAATTATTAACGAATATAAGAGATCACGATAGATGTCATATCAAAAAAGATCACCATCGAGATCATCATATTATATTTGCTAGCTGAATAAGCTCTGCATAATAACGTTTCTATTAATATAAGAACTTCGTACTTTAAATCTTTGCAAGATAAAATTTAGCTAAAATTTCTTAAGATTACGAATTATGAGTTATATTTTATAAAAGAGACAAAAATTTTTTATTATACATTTACATTTTTTTATTTAATTTATCTATCTATTAATTTGTCATAAAATTAGACCTTGGATGAAGTTTCTGTTGAAGAAAGATTAATTGAATTTAATCAACGAAATTTATTTAAGTATTTTCTGATACAAATGAAGCATTCTATATATTCCATTAACCCAGTCAGCAAACAGTTTGTCGGTTACGCTAACTGGTGGTTCAATAACAATCTCTCTTCGTGATGATTTCAGGGAGGATGGTAACGGGATTTTAGCGGTGCTACACGGCGAGCGAAAAGGCATATTTGATGCGCATTTACAAAGACTATCGTCCGCGAACGGCGCGCACGGTAGTTTGCGTGCGGCAAACCGACCAGCCAGCACGCATGTTCATACACGAGTGCAACGCACACGCACATACCCATACACACCCTTCGTGATGGCCGACATTGTCAGCTTTTACCCCAGTTCGGGAATCGAATTGAATTTTGGATATCCCGGGTAGAGCGCGCGCATTTTAAGTATTATTTATTCTGCACAGTGGAACACCGTAATATGATCAGGGTCTATTACAGTGCGGATATTCATTTATTTACAAGTTGTCTGGCTGAAAGGCAATTTGGTAGCTATTAAACGTGGCAAATCGCTTTCACGAGTTTTTCATCGGATTAGGTAAATACCTACCGTTATTCTATGTGACGCGTTCCGAGATGGGTAGAAAGAAATAGAAGGGTATGGAGAAGAGGAAAGAGAGAGAGAGAGAGAGAGAGAGAGAGAGAAGGACAGAGAATTTCTTTTGTAATGTCGAATACGAATGGGTGCACAGAAGAGTTAGCCCGATATTCCGTCCCGTTGCGCTTAGGTAATTACGTAGGGATCTTGTTTCTGGCGTCGCGCGAGTTCGTCGCGAGAATGAGTTAACGAACTTGTTTTTCGATTCGCGTCGAGGGACGTGTCATCGAGTCTTCTGTCGTTGATTCAATAACGGAGCACGTAGGGTGAACGCCCTCTCTCGCAGCGCACGACCCCTTCGAAGCCTCGAAACCATTTGTCCTCGGGAAATAAAGTCTCATAACGAAGTATAACGCCTTCGTGGATTATGATTGTCGTGACGGTGAAATCGAATCGCAATGTTATTTGTGGAATTACGGAAAGTTATAAGTATCAAAGTATCTCGACGCACTATGGAGTGATCCATAAAGATTACCATATGAATATCATTATGCCATATTAACAATCTAACTCTCGCATCTTACAGAGATTCCTAAGTAGCAGAATAACGTTAAAAAATGACATAGTAACGTCTAATAAATTAAAATAGACATCACTATGTCGTCTTTTGACGTTACTTGGGTTGTATATTTCAAATCTGACTACGTGATCAGCCAAGCGTTAATAGAACGCGTAACAATCAATTAGCATTGCTGTGTCGTAGGAATAGTTAACAAAGAGCATGAGCTCTCTCGCGAATAATTCAGTTTCAGGTAGCAGACCTGATGGATGTCTTTAAACCTGCAACTATGATAATGCGATTCCATTAGCCTAATGCGCCAGGTGTATCGTAGCTCGCGCAAATGTGCCTTCGACCAAATTCATTTGCCATTTGACGAGCTATGCTGTGTGCGTCCTGTGCAACGCTGCGCGTGCGATGTACCGTAGGAGCTCGTCGAACAAGAGAAGCCCCCCCGATCGTTGATCCGAGTTAGATCGTTGCTGCGGAACATCAATGGGGCGTTAATTCATCGAATCCTCCCGCCCGTGCATGCCCGTGACGTCGTTAACGTCGGCGTACCGTGACGATTTCACGAGGAAGAACAACGCGCCGTTACTGCCGCGGGAATTCATCCGTTAATCATCGTCAGGACTCAAAACTCGACTCTCTTGGGTGGGATCTGCCGGGGACGTTTCTCCATTCTGCGCTTAATCCCGCCCGACGACGCCGTTGTAAAATGAACAATGTAACGTGTCTTTACTTCTCGTTAAGCACAAACGAACAGACGCGACATTTGCAGCACGTGAAATTTATTACTATCTTTGATGTCTCGCCGAGAAACGTGTCATAATTTAGAAACAGATGTGCTTTATGATTTCATAAAGATTGCAATTGCACGGAAAGAACGGTTTTGCTGAAGTATCTAAAAATTTAGTTAGATACAGATCTGAAAATAATTTTGTTGCACCATCAAAATAATTATAGTAGATCGCTGAAGTATGATAATAATGCTGTAAAAAATTTTGACATTTTAGCAGTTTCAGTTTGAGTGTTCTACGTAATTATTTTGATGGTCCAATAAAATTATTTTCAGATCTGTATCTAGCTAAATTTTTAGATACTTCAGCAAAACCGTTCTTTCCGTGTGGAAATGTAATATTTTTATAACTATAATTATATTTTATATCGTTCTTAAATTTTCGTTAGCATTCTTGAAATAATTACACGAAGATGTATATCTATTAATTAAATAATATCGAGCTCAACGCAGAAACGCTCCATGCTTTGCACAATTGTAACAACAGTTTATTGTTCGCAATATAAGTGATAGAACATCGTGTATTAACGCGATGGATATCACAGAGAGAACAATTGGTCGAAATTGTTCGTCATTTTTTCTACCTTTTCGTGACAGCTACGTGTCGTTATGGTCGGTACAATTCCGTGATATTCGCGCGAATTGAATCGACGAGTTACCATTCATGACATTTTAAAAGCTCGTTCGAGGATACGGCACGTTAAAAGGACTGTAAAATCGGACGCACGTCGACACGCATCCGCGGGCGCGCCGATAATCCGAAAAGGCGAAAACGTGACATCCAAAACCCCCGGCGCGGCGTGTGCAGATATCTCAATTTCAAGTCCAACAACGCGTACATCAGTCTGCACTTTGTTTTCATTCGCGGTGCACGATTATGCATTCGTAATCCAATCGGCGGTCTTATCGTCGTAAATCCGAGTTGCCGGGCTCTATCATCGTTTCAGGTAGTACCGCGTGCCATTAAACTTGCGACGAGAAGCAGTTAAAACGGCGACCGAGGAAAGCATAAAAGGCGTGTGTGCGCGCAAGATAGTATTACCTGACACATGTTTTATGTGAGGTCTATACTTTGTGCAATTTTAACTTTTAAATCGGTTTTTGTAATAATTTAATTTATTATCAAATTATTTAAAATATTACAATCATTGAAAATTAATTGAATTGAAATTGTTTGAATTGTAGAACATAAAGGCACACATATCAGAACATGTCCATCTGTCAATCGGTTAGTTATTCTCAATTAAATAATCTTTAAAAAAAATTATATGTGAGATCTGTTTAATTTAAATGTTATTAATGCTAAATTTTGAAAGATAAATAAGTTTAAGTATCAAGGGACATTGTTACACTTTAAAGTCCTTATTTTTGACAACTTGAAGTTTTATATTTGCGTATTCTATGTTGTGAAAATGTCTGATTTTTATATTTTACTTTATATTTTTTTTTTACATTTTGCTTTCTATTTTACGAAATATTATCAATATCCAATTCATATATTACAAACGATAAATCAGGATAGGTCAGACAACGTTCAGATATATCAAGCAGTATAAAATAAATCGAATTATATATTTCGAATATTTTGAATTAGTTTTTAATTAAGACGTCATTGAAGTGAGCTTGAATAGTATTAGATACTGAATCGTATCATTTGCACATTCCTTGTATGTGACTCTAAAGCTGGTTTTATGACTGTGGGTTCGTCGTCAAGCGATGCAAGCAATGAAACGCTTGGGAAATTGACGAAATCGTAAAATCAGTTCGTCGATCGTAAAAGTCGAAATCTAGGCAGTACTCACTAAACTGTGATAGCTGAGAGAGGGAGAGGGAGGGAGGGAAAGAGAGGAAGAGGGAGGGCGAGAGAGAGAGAGAGAGAGAAAGTTGAAAAAAAGAGAAAAAGACTAGGGCACCGCCAATGATACCGACTGCCGAGGAGTCTAATGGATCTTTAGAAGCAAAAAGCAGGAAAAAAGAGCAGAGGAAAATCGACCACTTACGAGCGGCGAAGCATTTCGCCCCCGTCATTTACAGCCACTCAAAAATTTCCGAGTTTCCAGTAAATTATTCTCCCGTTGCTATATGATGCGCTCGTTTCGTGTGACGCGATCTGTAAAGCGTAAATGTTTGTTAATAGCTTTCACTTGCCACTTGCAGAGAATTGTATATGGTGAACATCAGTATGAATAATTCGATAATACACGCGCTTAATGTCGGAATAATACGGCGAGTATCGGAAAGCAATCGATCATTCGTCACCGCTACGGTAAATTTTTCAGATATATAATCGATACTTCGGGCCGTGGAATATATTTATTTTTTACTTACAGTTTGCCAAGTTATGTCATGCAAATTACGATCGTCTTCATATAGTACGTGTAAGTGTAGATATTTTTCATTTCTGAGATATATGAATTTATATTCTCAAAAGCGTGCTTTATCGAAATATTCAATCGGCTCAATATATCTATGTGGCACGAAAAGGCATTTTTAGTGGAATAACCATTCTAGAAAGTAGTTTTCTTATTAATATAAAATTGTATGAAATTACTATACATTCATAACAGTAGAGAACACCAATAAATATGCCCAACGTAGTAGATACTTCGATTTTCTTTTACGCGATTTCTTCGATTACGATCGGTTTTCCTACCGCGAAATCATAAAACTACATTTACGAGTTTTTTCGACTTTATATGGAAAGCTATATAAAAAATATTCTTTAAGTTAGTGTTTGACGCTCGTAACAAAAGATATTTCTTATCGTTATTTCTTATCCTTTGCACATATAGAAACATTTTTCGTTATTTTACACTCAATAGCTAAATATTGCTTAACTTCTTCTCTGTATTACAAAGTATAAAAATGTTTTACGATTAATTTAATTTAATAATAATAATTAATAATTAACTTTAGTAAAATGACTCCAATAATAATAGAATTTCTATATGTCCGAACACCAGTCTTTCAGCGTCAAAACTTGTGTTTTAATTATAATGTAATATTCCGAGTTGCTTTGAAGCACATATTCATTGCTTTAAAAGCAGACCTTAGAAAGCACAGAACGAAAGCATCTCTACTAAAATATACTATGTTAAGAACCTAAGAAGCTATGTTAAGAAAAATATACATAAAGTAGTAGATCTGAAAAACTGGGAGAGTACAAGAGCGAATGAAAAAACAAATTATTGTTACAATTTTTATTTTTTTTTTGCATTCACGGCACATTATGTGACAACATTTATAAATTACACTTTTTTATTTAAATTAATTAATATAATTATTTAATCCTGAGAAACAGATTATCTGAACTTCAATTCTCGACTTCCCGTGTGGAAATTGCGTTAGGGCTTTGATAAGGCCCCTGTTAATTTTCCCTAACTTTGTTTGGGCCCTAATGTGGAAGCCCAATAAGAACCCTTTAAGGCCGGTCACGCTTTTTCACTGAGGGCCCTTAGAGGCTAAATAATCAGGGCCTTGATAATTGCCTTATGAACACCCCAAAAAAAATATTTTGTCGTTTAATGGCTCCCGCTTGATTTTAGAGGATTTTCCTCTGAAATACGGTCTCAAGAAGATATTTTAAAATCTAGAGGAATATCCTAACCATGAGACACTAGACTTAAGATTGCAGTCCTCTTAATGCCAGAGGAATTATAATAATACTTTAAAACGAATATTCACTCGACAAAAAAATTATTTATTTCGAAATTTTATTACTATTTTTTAACTAAATTTGTCTCTTAAGATGCAGTCTATGATTATAAATATTTTCTCGTATTTGAAAAAAACACTTACCTTGGTGGGATTCGAACTCGGGACCTCTGGATCGTGAGCCAACTGTCTTACGTGGTAGACTACTTCTTAATTTAATGTAAGTGTTATATATAGTCTACATATGTCATAATCAGCGCAAATATATAATTTTTCAAAAATCATTTTAAGAAACAAATTCAGTTTAAAAAGAGTAATAAAATAATAATGTTATATTTTTAAATGTTTTAAAAAATTTTTTTAATGTATGAATAATTAAAATTGTTTTACGTTGATCGAAATAACCTTGAAGAGTTTTTAATTTATTTACGCCTTGATGTTTCTTTTCTATCGAAATCCCGACTAAGTTTTAAAATAAATAAATCTCTATTTTAATAATCGCTACCTTGATCAAGTCCCATTAAGGCCCTTATTAAGTTTTCTTATTCAGGCCACACATTAATTGAGCTACCCAAAATTGATATCGCCCTACTGGGACCTAGCCTGGCAATAATGTGGAAATCCTTATTAGGGAACCCACGTTTAAGCCCTTAAAGGCCCCGAAGCTTATTAAGGTTGCCTTAACAATTTTCCACACGGGTTATAAAATAGAGATTTTATTACATAAATAATTTGACATAAATTAACTTAAAACACATAGATTATAAAATTAAAATTACATTTTTTTAATTAAATGTTTTGTTGAAGAAACATGTTAATATTCATTCGATCATACGCTGCTGAACGATCGACTCATCTTTGTAGTCGTTTTTTTAAGTAGGTAGTCGATAGCAAAGTTCGGAGCGCGTTCGTCGGCGACGAATATGGTTCCATCATCTCAAAAAGGAAGTTTCATATCCGATGTGGTCATGTTTCGATCCCAACGTGTTTCGCGAGATAGCCTTTGCAAGGATGAAAACTCAATGTTCACAAAGAAGGTCAGCTTGTCGTTCATAGCGTAACTCCGATACAATCGATCGGCCGGCAGACCCGATGATATTTATCTGTAGTTACTGCAAATGGAAGCAGACCTTCGGTAGCCATGCAACATTTTAGAATCGCGATTGCAATTACAAAATGTAATAGGGTCACGCCTGATGCTGAGATTACACGAGTCTAGTTTTATCGTGGTTTTATCGTTGACAAATAGCGCACGTGTCTTTATAAGTAATTTTCATTATCGCATTTGCCACTGAATACTCCGTATATCTATACAAATGTCTGACTTCAGTTTACATTCACAGAAACTTTATTTTTGTGACAGAAACTTTATTCTTTAATTATCAAATTATTTAATATTTGAAAGCAAAAGGATACGATAAGTGCCGGTCTCTCAACGAACATACGAGAAATAGACGGGCTTTTAAAAAGCGATTAACATTCGAGATCCCCTGCACACTCGCATCTTCGATAGCACGATCGATAACCACGCGTCTACATTGGCGCGATGTCTCGTCGAAAGCATTTAGCGATATCCCGAAGGACACAGAAAAAAAGAGAAGTGTGCGGCAGCGAAGAGCCAAGTGAGCGAATAAAGGGAGTACTTTGCATTTAACTGTTCCGCAAGGTAGCAGAGTTTTGATCGGCGACGGGGAAGCCAGAGCGTAACGATGGCTGCTGCGGCGCTCTCTAATCGTCCGCAAGCCGCTTAACCCCCTGTTACCCTCGCCTACTTCGTGCAACCCGCTCCGGTTTCGGTACCGACCGCTCGACGGTCCGTACACTCGTTTCTCCATCAGCCTCCAGCAACAGTCAGTAGCTACTACCATTGCCAACGTGTACTACCGCTGCCGGCATTTTCGTCCCTCACCCCCTGACCTGTATCTCCCTCGTGAGCTAACCGTGATTCCCGAGGCCACTCCGTCGATTCGCAATAAGTGAGACTAGGCTACCGCCGATGAGGCTTCCCAAGACACAAATCACGCTTCTCCTGAATCGATAATTACGTAACCAATGCCATCGACGGAAAGATAGTTTCCAATCATTATATGATTATAACCGTTACGTAATTTTATCCGTAACGACAAATCAAAAATATTCGCTAGTTTACTCTTTTTAATTAATTAATTTCTCGTTTATCCAAGTAGAAAACATTAAATTCTTTCAAAATATTTTAATAAGTATATTTATAAAATCTGATACGCTTATTTTAAATACTCCAAAAATTCAATATTTTTTAAATAAATGAGAAATTACTTTAATAATCGAGAGATGTACTAATCTCTCGATTTTTCTATCTCTAAGAACTTTTGCTTTAAGAAAAGTTGAAAATGTCTTTTAAATTCATTCCGAAGTTTCACAGTTATTATGGATTTTATTGAGAAAATCGTTATTAATTTAAGATGAAAATTGTACTTTTCTATGACTTGGAAAATTTCTCTAGATTAAAAGACTTGAAAAGACTTGCCGCTTATTTGATGAAGTAGAATTTCTTTTTAATTTAAAAATTTGAAAGAGTATGGGAATCCGGGCTTTAGATAATGATGTTTCGGAAAAAGTATCTTCGATTATTTTCATTTTCTAACACCTTTCAATATTTTATCTTCTTCTTTAATAGAGATAATATACAAGTAAATAATTTTACAATACATTTTTCTTTCTTTTATTCACATTTTTCATCTCTTGCAGTTATTGGAACATAATATAAGCATAATATAATATAATTCTGTACAAATAATATAAATTGACAAACTTTTTGTGCTACGAGTTGCACAATTAATTGAAATATTACTTATTTCTTTCTCCGTCACGCTCTTATTGCAATGAGATATCTCGAAATGTATTTTCAAATTTTTTGCATTTATATTCACCTTCATTAATTTACATGAAATCGCGTAGCCATCGGAATTTTCATCGTGACATCGTTATCGCGATATTGCTTGTGCTCGAATCTAAACGCGACAACGGTTGAAGAGTCTCTAAATGGCGCACACTTGAAACGAATCCGCCTTGAGGCGGAATAAAACCAGGGACAATTTTTTCTCGGCGTAGAGAGGAAACGCGGCGGCCGAAAACGTCAATAGAAAAGGGGGCCACCGGTATTCGCTACCGCGAGCGCATGGCATTATTTTAATTTCACGATCGTAACCCGGATATCAGAAATTCCGTTTTACCATCGCGATCTAAACGAAGCGAGTAAATTACTCTCGGTTCATCGAGTAAGCGCCAGGGGTTAAGCCGCTGGACGCGGAACTGCTTTACAAATCCGCCTCGTTACTTACCACAAGCCGGTTCGCTCCGCCGTATGCATTATTCATTCCTCGTCTTCTTCTCTCGCGCCGTATATTTTATTTCGATCGAGCCCGATCGCGCTCGATAGCGTGCTTTCTAATCCGATAAAGTGTGCGACACATTTCACCCGCAACTTGTCACCGAGAACCGCGACACGCTTCGTTGATTCGGTAACGAGATGGAAGTTGTACTACTTCCAGCTATCACACATATCTACGATCGCGAGTAGGTACTTGGAACGATTTTTTTTCTACAAAGAAATTGATAGTTTCTTATGAATTTGTCTTTGAATCAGTCAAAGTTTATTAATACATTGTACACTATCGAATATTTTGAGGGCATCAAATTGATATATTTTTTATATATGATTGTAACGGAATTGTGTATATCTCATGAAAATTATATATACTTTAAAAAAAGAATTTAGCAACAAAATTTGTCATTAAAATTCAATTTGTGAAGTTCTTATCTATTTTAAATAGTTATGGATTACATAATAAATACTTTATTATATATATATATATATATATATATATATATATATATATATATATATATAACAATCCTAATTTAAGATTATTTAATTTTTTAATTTATTGAGAGCTATTGTTATTAACAATCATCTCTCGACTCACTTCCACATGCTTTTATACTAATTGTAAGATGTATCGAATATAGACTTCGTAAATTACTAATGTTCAATAACGATATAAGAAAATTAATGCACAAAAAATACAGTTTTCTGATGTATTTAAAGCATGGTTATGCGTATACTATAATACCGCTCATTTCTAGGATTCTTTTTAGAGAACGAAATGATTTTCTTTCGAGAAAACTCGTATAACAGAGTGTATAAATTATTCCGCCTCGTACATATCGCATGCGAGGAACCGGAGATTTTCTATTTCCTCATGTATTTGCTCTATTTCTGTCTAAGAGTACAATCTCATGATTTTGTCTGGAAGTGCCTCATATCCGGAGTAAATACCAGTCATTTCCACTTTCCTTCAGAAAACGAGCATCTTATTTATATTTCATTCATTGTTTGCTCCGCAAAAATGCGTGAACTACCGTATTTACCGCCGTGCACTATATATTGCGAACACGTAACAGATTATGCCTCAACTTCGTTTTTCCTAAATTGAAGGTTTCTATGCGATTTCATTTATCTTGAAGTTCAACGCTGGAAATCTGTCAGCCCTTTTTTATCGAACAATAGAATAGAAATTTAGCTAAAGCTGTCAGCGCAGTTTCTAAAGACTTTCGAGCAAGCCGCTCGAAGCTGTGTTCTCTTAAAATTCATTGAAGCTTCGCGAAACTTTTCCAAAAGTTTCCGCCTAGGCGGTTCTGTAGCGTGTATCAGCTATAGGAGAAAACAGAATACGTAACATTTATGTAAATGCCAGTCCGCGCTTGTTTCTGTCCACATTCCTTTTACAGCGAAGAAGTTTCCTTTAATTGTAGACACCATGTAAATTTACAGTGCATATACAACGCTGATGTATACGCAGAATAAAAATGAAATTTTAATTAAATTAAAGCACTTACAATATTATTGTTGACAAACAAGTTAAGAACATAAATTCGAGAAATTTATTTTAAATGTATTCAGATCTTTTCTTTACTTCAAACATCGCAATATCTGTAAATTCACAATTTTCTATATAGTCACTATGCACGTACGAGCATATCCTGTTTTTGGCAAAATATAGTGCATCCCGCTTTCTGTGGATAGTAATAAATTAATGGTAGAGTTATTAAGTTATGAATTAGCTCGAACTGCATAGAGCTTCTAATGCGATTCTGACCATGAATTATATAGAATTGTATTAGCCGGATATTTAAACTGCTTTGCATAAATTCATTACCCCACGTAACCGCGTTGGATTCAATTTACGCCCACGCTACAACACAAAGGAAATGTCTCGCAGCGATGTCAAAGTTTACCCGATTCAAAACTAGCGTTGTATAGGTATATAAGCGTATATATAATATAGATAGATAGAGAGAGAGAGAAAGAGAAAGAGAGAGAGAGTGAGAGAGAGAGAGGGAGGGAGACAGGGAGAGAGAGAGAGAGATTGACCACGATTACGATTGTACGAAGTGCTCGAGTTCCGCTACAGCAATAAAATTCCAATTATTTAAAAGGCGATTTTAAAACATTGGCATTTAATTAATTAAAACACTATGTGGATTTATTATTTGTTCTATAATCTTTAGAAATATTGGAGACTTTATTATTTTACAACTATCACAGTTGAATATGTAAGATGATGATAATTTTAGATTAATTCATAAAATTATCATCTTTTCCGATTTTATCAATATAATCTTTTTAGAATCATGTGTTCTGGTGTCTGTACGCTTTCGCGCTACCATAAATAAATCTTGTAAAGGAATTATTTTGTAACAAAAACACACAAATTGTTAGCGCGATGTTACGGAAAATGAAGAAGAGGATAAATTACCTCGCAAAAATTCTGGCTATTTATCGTGATATCATGAGTGAAATTAACTAAGGCTGCGCATTGTGAAAAGGATTTTAGTGAAACTTTTCAAGTAGCTCGATAATACTGCCGGGAGCAAAAATGTTCTTGCAAACTATGCGAATCGACATGAGCGAAGATAGTGGTGGATTGACACGAAGTGCATCGAAGTGTTCGTTGCTCGGGGCATCGAAAGTGAATAGGTAGATGAGAATTGTCGAAGGTTCTCCAGAGGGACGAATTATTCGAGAGTGACGGGTGGGGTGATGAGGAGACTTTGGGGTACGTAATTACGGTGGATTACCGTGGGTGTGCGTTCAGGGGGGGCACCTGGCCCGGGGGGCGTGCCACCCTACAGGGTTATCACCCTCGGGGGGTACGTGCCCGAAAAACGTTCCACGACGACGCACGATATATCTACATATCCTACACCCTACTGGCGGAACTGCATCTCTTCGAACAGGTAAAGATTTGTACAGTAGTCGGAGATGTTATTCGGTGAATCAATATTGTGCGGTATATAAGATATCGAGATAAAAATATTCAGATACCGATATAGCGCTCGGAATATAGACGTAGAAATATAACGGGTTAGAAAAGTATTTTCGTTTACACACCGCATTTAGTTTGAAATAATTTTACACGAGACAAAAAAATATCACTGTAAAATACATCGGTATACCTACATTGTTTTTCTCTATACATCTTTGTATTGCACATTGAATAAGGCAGCTTGTATATCAATATACTTTTTTGCGTAAAATTGTCTCAAAAGAGATGGGATGTGCAGGTAAATATCCTTTTTACCCGTTATAGATGTAGAGCTTTTATTAATGATGCTAGAACAGTTGCAGTCAATCATACGAAGCTTTTCTTTCTACACAGAGACAATGGATATAGAAAATTGCTTTAGATTAATAGCACAATAATTACGTAACAAAAAGAGAGAAATTACGAGTTTAAACCTGTAATACTAGGTGTAGGAAAACAGTAATAAAGTATGCTTTATAATTGATCGTCAAACCGATCATAATTCAAATTTTAATTTAACATAAAATTTGCCGTCTCTTTTCAGTTTTTACAGTTAATGTAACGTGCGATTTCAATTAACTCGTTGAGATCCGAAACCAGTCATTACAGAGATAAATACCATGGAGCAAATAGAAGATTCTATACGATTCTCTTTTACCTTCTCCATTCTACGGAAAGGATAAAAGACCGGGCCTCATTACCGGACTTTTGTACGCTTAATACGAATAAATCGTCGCTCTTTTCTCCGCTAAACGAACGACACGGCCATTCGTAAAGCGCCGCTCGAAATCTCAGCGTTTTGAGACTAATTGGCAATTCCTCATTAGAAGTCCCCGTTGGCGGTGCGCACGCGTCACCGACACCTTCTGCATAAGTACGCAGACATTGATTAAGGCCCCCGCCGCCGCCGTCGGCGATTTCCCATTAAATACGTCACACGGAATTCTGAGCAGTGCGGCAGCCGAAACCTCTTGAATTATGCTCGTCCTGCCGATTCCTGGGCGGTATGTACCCTTCGCCCAGGATGTCCCTCGCACTCCCACTCGTGACCGGGAGCTTTCCCTATTCACGGTCGATACGATCCGATAACTGCTCGAGCAGATAAGAATCGCGAGTTAGTTCGGAGTTCGCTGACGAATTCTCAGACTCAGTCACTACCCAATCGCTCGATCAATGAAACGTCAGGGAGATTTAGATCGTTAATTAAATATTTTAATCAAAAATCTAAATCTATTTCTGGAAATGTGTTTTCGACGACACAGTCGATCAATACTAATTCACCGTCCATTGATGAAGGGAGAGGATCTTCTATATATCTTACGGGTCTGTTATATCAAGCGTGAACAGCGGGGATTTTTACGTAAAAAAATCTCGTTTGTTTTTGCTTCAAGAGAAAAATTATACCAATGTTATAATTCGATATAACTACATTAAAACAGATCAGACGTTTCAAAGCAATATTATTCTCGGGGATCGTCCGTGCTCTTAATCTGCGTTCTGTTAATTTTTCCAGTAGAAAAAGAAACTGAGGAATCTATCTCGCCTCTCTCGCAATCGATATCCCGCGCTCAAACGCGAGTACGAATTGGTCATTTTCCGCTAATTACGGAGACGGGCAATTCCATCAACGTGACAACAGAAAAACTGCATTGTGTTTTACAAATTGATTTTGCCCGCATTATAGTATCACAGTATAATTCCCGGTTATGAGAGCGTATAAAGCTATTGGGAACCGCGGATATTACATATAAGAATCACTTGTAAATGTTGCATTCAAGTCACGGTTTTATCGCGGAACGTTGGAATAATTACAAATTAGTATTAATATCATTTTATGCGATACCAGTTATATGTATCGGATGTTACGTATAACATAATACACCAATGGCCGAACGCAATACATTAATTGCAATATGTTAATCAGTGGGTAATATCTCAGTTTGGTGTAATAGGTTGATGAATATAATATCGGACACTCGCGCGGAAACAATAATGTGACTTTTCATGAATTGTTTGCGGGTTCCCATTTGAATTTTACCTTTTTACGTGTAAAGCTGGAGATTATAATTTCGCAACGTTCCGATACGTAAACGGAATTAATAATAAAATTTCATACCATTGAAAATGATAAGGGCTTATTTCCCTGTTTTGATGTGGAGATATTTAATCACGCGGATATTGAATTATTGAAAGTTTGTTATTATTTTCACGACCTTTCTCAATTCGTATCAATTGTAACGATAAATCGTTGTTTCGTCTTTAATAGAACATAGTGCCATATTACATCCAACCTCGTGGAGAATTGGATTAAGATTAACGGTTTAGTTTCGCGGTTCCAATTAAATTCAGATATTCCACGACAGCTCCTGGAATTGATTTAATCGCCGCATTTACGTGGGTAGGAATATTAAACATAAATTTAGGCACTTATTAGATTCGAGTTAGACACTCGCGAATGGTATTTAACGGGAAAATAACGGTAGTGAGTTTTCGTAACTTCCACTTAATTGAAATAGTGACATCTCGAGAAATGTTATGTTAAATAAAATATATTAAATAAAACTTTGTTAAATTTTACTTAGCGCATAACTGAGTTAATAACAGGAATATTTCATTTGCTAATTAAAAGATAAGCCATGTATTATGCCGCTCATTAGAAAGATTATGCTATCGCGCGGTGTAATTAGCATTCCTCGTATTACTTCGTCGAAAAGTGGATGTCACGTCCGTTGTTCTTTTTTTCTTTTAACTGAATATCAATCTATCGTGAAATTAAAATAATTGCCGATCGACATTAAATGAATGACGTGTAAAGGTCGAACGAGGACGAGCGAATTAATTAAATTGTCGATAAAGCGAAAAGCGAAATCGTGCTATCGTCACGTCGGTTGCGTGTCATTAGTGACGTCCCTGGTTGATTTCATTATCGGACGTATATATCGCATTGTAAATCGCAAAGTGACAAAATGCGCGACGCGTGAGCGAATCGGTGCTAGAATTGCTCGTAGAAATCAGTTCAACGGAAGTGACGTTGTCTTTTTGTCTCGATAATGCAGTTGTACAAAGCATTTCACGATTATAATTTTAATTATAAATTAGTTTTTTAAATTGTTCGGTATCTGAATTAAAAAGAGACTTTTTTTCTTTAAATAGAACTACAATTTTATGTAATATTTAAATATGCACGAATAAATAATTCTTTTTGTATCTCACGTAAGTTTTATGTATTCGCATTTTAAGAAAACTGATTATTTCTTATTAATTTTATACTCGCATATCTTATATTATTATTTATTTTAATTATCTTAAAGCATTCTTAAAAGTTGAAAAAGACTGATGATGGTTCTCATTCATTTTATACATAACAGAGACATTTCTTTTTCAATCAGATTCTCCAATAAATTTAAGAGAAACTGATTGCTTTGTTAAATTTTTATGAAATTCTCCCGTTTTTTATTTAACGATGCAAATTCGAGAAATTCTGCGACCGAATTTTTAATAAGACAAAAAATTCAATAGTATAAGTTTGTCAGGAAACTTTTGAAAATCCAAGCCTTTTAGCACACCTTGTATATGCTGTGTGTTCCGGCTACCATGCACATCGACGTCGCCGGTAAGGCGCATTTGCGTAATTGCACAGTGAACCGCGATAAGAACTTCGGAGCAGCGTCGGATAATGCAAAAACGTTTTGTACTTTGCACTTTTTTTCCGAGCCATCTCCCTGGTGCATCCCTGAACATTTTAATACTTAGCCCGCCACGATGGCGTCCCTACGAGAGCTCCATTAGCGGGAAAAATCTAATCGACATCGGGGATACATTCTTGAGAGATCGCAACGACATTGATACAACTTTGCGATATTGTTGGCTGTCAAGTGCGGTAAAACGAGTCTTTATCAGCCCGTAAGAAGGTACTCGTTATTTGAGTGAATTTTCTCCTTAATAAAATTATACACATCGCAAAAGTTTATGAAGTTTATCAATTATTTTATTTTTAATTTTTGTTTCGCCGCGCCACTCCGAATTATTTATAGGAGTAATTGTAACGAAAGAAATATGTGTTATAAACTTTAATTAGCATTACGATCTTTCTTTTTTATGATCAACATGTAGAAATAAAATTAATTATCGTAATAAATAATTTTAGACATACTATATGCTACATACAAATATTGAGACTAATGTGGGTTAGCTAATTTATATTTTCTATATATCTATATACCTTTTGTACGTCTTCATTTTTTCCACGTTGTTAAATAACATGACTACGCTGCAATGTATATAGGCTGTAGTGAACAATACGACTGGGATACGTGAAAAATATTATTCAGCATCGTAATATTTATTGCCGGCCGTCACTGTTTACCAAGCTCGACGCGTAGCAATTCATAATCTGTGGATTTCGAGGATCGAAGTGCAGGGCAACTCCACGCGTCCCCATCGAGCTTTAAACGAAATTAGCTTCCGCACAAGCTGCCACCAAGAGCGCCAATTAAACGTTACCAATTCGAACGCGCTCGACGGACGTACGGTCCGTCTGTCGCTGGGTAAGAGCCAGTTTGATCGATGTGCCCAATTTTCCGGAGCGCGTTCTCCGGCGCAAGCGGTATACTCGTCGATATATTTACTCCTCTTTTTCCGAGAGAAAAGCGAGCGCCACGTTCTCCCCTCCTTCTTTTTTTTTTCATTACGCGTGTCTCCGCGATGCACACCGGGTGTCACCGGCGTCAATTCGCGCGGAAACTGCAGCTGAAAAATATCTCGCTCTGACCCGTCGATCATCGACCCAGATGGGAATCGAGTCCTGGGCCAGAATCGTTCTCGAGATTGGAGCCTTCAATTCGGGCGTGTCAAAAATTGAAGAGGGTTGGGAAGGGGCTGGAGGATTTGAAAAGGGAGTGCGACCGTCGTTGACAGGCAGACGGTTTCAGATTAAGACAACGCCGCGGCAAACGGAAACGAGAGATATTTCACGGACTTTGTATAGTGTCGTTGCTATTGCATGTTATTTCTCTAGAGAACGTTCTGCTTTCGTATTTTTCTTTATTTTCAAATATTTTCTGACACCTGGATTAAACGAGCGACAGTGACACGTACTTTTGATAATATTTTTATTTCTATTTTTATAATCTCTGTGACAAAGTTGAAAACCTCTTTGTTCGTAAATTATTGCTTTTCTTCATGTTATCCATATCAAAATATAAAATACACCTGTAATAGAGAGTAATACTATTTGTACGAATCTGAATGGAATCATATTCATATATGCAATATTAAAACATAAACTATTAACATCATCAATTAAACATTAATTACGTAATCATTTTATAATAATAACAACTTTATTATTATTGCAAATTGATTGGCTTTCAATTAGTGATTAATTGTGCTAGTTTAAATTGCTTGTAGAAATTACAAATTACGAATTACAAAAATTTGTTATTTCCAATTCTGCAATTTTAGATTAAGGACGTTCTCTCGTCCTTATACTAGAGAAAATCGATTTTCTTTAAACTGTGAATATACGTTAATTTAGGTGTGCTTTATGCGTGGTATAAATTTCAGTACCTCTTCCGGTATAAAAAATCAAGATACTGAGCCTCAAAGTTTCAACTTTTACTAATGAAAAGGTTTTCCAGGCCAAACGGTAAGAGATACGAGGTTGACCAAGAGGACCAAAGTTGCTCTCTTCTCGTCGAGTTCTATAAGGAAAAAATGCCAAAACTAAAAAAATTAAATTTAAAAATTTTTTTTGAAACTTTGAAGCTCAGTATTTTTATTTTTTATACCGAAAGAGGTACTGAAATTTATACCACGCATAAAGCACATCTAAATTAACGTATATTCACAGTTTCAAGAAAATCCTAAGAAAATCGATTTTCTCTAGTATAAAGACGAGAGAACGTCCTTAATTGACATTTTATAGATATCATTTTTAACATTCAGAAGAGAATTCTGGGATTTTTCTAAAGTTTGCTTAATGAAACTTTTTATCTAATTTTATATTGATGAGGAATGTGGAATAAAGTAAGGCCAGATTTGCACGTAACTGCAAACCGTGCATACCTGCTTTAAAGGGAACAAAACAAATCCTATTGTTCTTGTCGTGACGCCAGCGAATATTTCTTAATTCACTCGCATCGGCGCCGATTTATTTTCATTGGCGCATGCATTGCATGTCGGCGCCGACGTACTCGTATACCACCGTTGTACATGGAAACTCGTATATAAATCATTTCTATCCACGCGCAGACTGCAATTCACGTCATCGCGATGACGAAACACCACGAATTCTCTCTTTCTCTCTCTGCAACGCAAATGCTTCCCATTTCCATAAAAAGAGTCGGATTCCCTAAAATCGAAGTTTTGTATCCCTTTTTTTTTTTAATTTACATTTCTCCAGAAATATGTGCAATTACTAAATAACCATATTTTAATTGGAGAAATTGTAATGAGAAAAATTACGTGCTAAAATTCTTGATTATATATTTAAGCGTATTAATTTGTATTGATAAAGTTGTTACTTCGAGTCATTCTTGTCACAGATTGAAAATAAAGTTGTATATATTTTTTGTTATTTTTATAATTTACGGTTTTATAAAAATAACAAAAAATATATACACCTTTTCCAAATAACTGGCACCTTTCCCGTGACGTCCTTTAATCTCGTTCTTAAGGATCTAAGGAGGCATCCTCCTGCTTGTTGCAGGATCTTCAGTCGGAAATAGAAACGCACCGAGACGTTTACGCATCTTTGAACGGTACCGGACGAAAATTATTGAGTTCCCTGGCGAGTCAAGATGACGCTGTTATGCTGCAACGTCGATTGGATGAAATGAACCAGAGATGGCATCATCTGAAAGCAAAGAGCATGGCAATCAGGTAAGAGCTAACATTTTCAATCATTAACATCATTATCGCCAATTGTGTTTTCTGAAATTCATAAAAATAAGGACCATTATAAACTTCTCGTGATGATAGATATGTGCGATATATGATTATTATAAATGATTGTTATTGTAATATTCATTTTGTCTGATATTTTTTAAACGAAAAAAGAATGAACTGCATAAAACAAGCTGTGCTAAAATACATTTAATTTCACAGCTATATCCAACATTTTATAACCTAATAAGAGACAGGATGTCTTCTTATTTTACGATATAACAATGAAAACTTTATTTAGATATTCATAAAAGATTCTTATACCAACCTTTCATTCTTTCTTCATTACTTAAAAATCGAAAAAATAAGTGAAAATTGTTATACATAGTATCTTTCAAGAAAACAATATTGTCTATAATTTAACTTTAATAAAATAGAATTTACTTACTTTGGAAATAATAATTATTTTAAACATAATTATATATGTGTATATCATTATAATGCAATCATTATTGTAGCTTCTTGCTTGCGTATATAAATAATAACAGCTTTTAAACAAAACATACTTACTTTATACGTTTACCATCAAATATATGCATTTTTATGCGATTTTTTTCTTCAAAAATGATCAATATAAAATTAAAAATTGCACAGAAGAAGTATTGTGAAACTGATTTTCATAACAGAGATATTTTTCTTTATACTATCGTAAAAGACAGTTTTCGCGTGTGAAATGGGGTCGTAAATCAACATGTTGAAAAAGGCCAACCGGCTTGGTTTTTTCGGCGAAAGAATAACTTCAAAACGCACAACGTATTCAGTGTAAAAGCGCAAAAATTCATAATATGCCGCGCCTGCGATCTTTTGCACCTCTATAATTCTTGAAAAAAAAAGAGATAGAAGAAAAATTTATGTTTACACGCATTGCATAAATTCACGGAACAGCGAACCGTGCCGGCTATAACACTACAAAGTTTCGGCTTTTGACATGCAAACAATTTCGGACATTCTTCTGCAGGGGGGAGAGGGTTAGTGAGAGGTATAGGATGAATAGTGGATTAACTATGAGCTTCCGCATTCTCAGCGCACCATTCTGCTTTGACGGCGTTGCAGTTATGCATCATAATAATGTCTACTATGTGCAGCGGGTAAAAATAATCGCGCGTAAAAAGAAATCTGCAGCGGAGGTGAGAATTTCGTTATGGCAACAAATTAACTTGTTCGCTCGATTAAAGAGTAATTGTACATTGGAAAGAATTAATATACCTATATAAAAGTAATATATATTTTATTAAGTATAGTGGACCACACTTGCGTGATGTCAAAAATATGATAATTTATACTAGAAGACAAAATGCGTAAAATGCGCACAACTTAAGAGCTATTTTCATGTTTCGAAATAGCAAAACATCACGAATGGAATGAAATCGTAAATAATCAATTACAGTAAGTACAGATAAAAGCTTAATGTATCGTCAGATATGTTCCTTTTAATATTTCCTTTTTTCTTTTTGAAATTCTTTATAGTGATTTAAAAAAAGGATGCTTATTAGCTATCAAAGGTTACATCGATTGAGAAAGACCAAAAGCCATGAAACGTCGTGACAATTATAATTAATAAAGATAGCCAGTTAAGTCGAATAAAAAATCTTTATTGTTGATTATTTACTGGCGAAGTAAAAGTTTCTAATTTGCTTTTTGAAAGACTTGATTTTTTAATAATTAAAAAGCATAGTACAGAATCTAAACCCCGTTTTTGTTAGCAAGTTTGCTCAGTTTGCACTGTCGGTTTATAGGAAATCCTCACAGGATTTTCCGGTGGAAACTTCGAGAATTCGTGATCCAATTTAGCCTCAAACGTAGCGTAAACTTCTCTTCGACTGTTCGACTATGCAACCGTGGACGGTTAGGAAGCGCATCGAACTTCCGCGGTAACCATATCCCAGCGCATTGATCTGATAGCAAAGCTGTATAGCTTAACATAATGTTATTTTTACTTATTTTATATTGCATCCAAACGGGACATTGTCGAGCACTAAAAGAGGAAAAATGTCAATAAAATATTACTTTGTCGATTTCGATGCAGCGCTATCTGTATAGAGACATTACAATCCATGAAAAATCTTCTTTCCCTCGAAAAGAAGGAAAAATGTTCGCAAGAAAGCATTTATATCTACATGGATTTGAGACTTTGAAGCATATCGATAGGTCTGTCTGACAGACAAATCCTGCATAGATATGCTCTGATAAAATTACGATCTAACATAAAGAAGAATTGGTGAAACGCGCTCTCTATAAAATACTGTATGAAATTCATACTTGAAAAACTTGGCTTATTTTTACGCAGAGCTACGAGATATATTTATGTCTAATTTAACAGATGTTTATATTATTTATGGAAAAATGTGTTTGTACTACATACGCTAAACATTTAAATATTTTAATATTTAACGCATTTAATTCATTTAATTTGAATCTAAAATATGTCGCTTTTAACGTAGATTTTCATTTTCGTTATTCAGTTAATTACATATATATAGTTAATCAAATATTTTGAATATGTCCAATACATCGCATGCCACTCTTATCGGTCACTTTTATTAGGCCGTATTATTTGTAATATCCAAACGAATATATCATATACATACTACACATTTATGCAAAATTGTTCGGTTATTAATAATGATCGCGTCACTGATTGGTTAGTTTGGTCCTCATTCCGGAAGGCGTAAATGGGTCAGCCCGCAAAAAAAACCCGGCATCATTGACCGTGCGACCAATCGATCGATTAACGTTTTTGGGAACTTTCACGCGGCAAATCCATTTGCGGAGACTTTACCGTAGTCGGCCGTAATCGGATTCCCTGCGGAAACTTTATAGCGGCGGTGCGCGGTGTGTTAATTCTGGGCCCGAACATCGACTCCGAGATCCGCCGTAAACTTTGCACGGACAACTATGCAACTGCACGTTGTTGAAGGGTATCTGGATATTTCCGAAGAGAAAGTCGGTGGTTTGATGATGTACGCCGGTAGGAGGAAAGTTCTATCGATTTGTCAGTAGAGCGCTGCGCAACTCGCGAACAATTTCGGCCATTTACGCGGAATTTAGCCTAACTGATTTGATTTCTTCATCACAAGCTCGTTATTAAACTCTGTATTGCCATTAGAATATCTGATTAAGATGTACTAACGTCGACAAACGTCGAAGTATGTATCTTATGACGCTTTCAACTGACGACAATAGCCAACGATAATATAATATTAGCGACATCTAATCTTCAGCTTCAACTTCAGCTTCAATACGATTTTAATCGAATCACTGCATTGTTTTCCTACGTTGAAAAAGAAAAGTATTAAAGAAATATAAAAGTCACAATTATATAGAAACTGATATTATTTTTAAAGAGATGTCTCTCGTAAAATATCTTTTTCGAAAGAGGAATTCGTTCACTTTCGTAGAATAGACTATGCGTGAAAGAAAATATCGCGGTTCCAACATGGGTCTCAAAATTGCAGATAGAACAACTTGTGTTTTTTATGTTAGATATCTTGCAGCTCTTCCATTTTATTTCGTGAGATAAACATAGGAACAGATACGTATATCGGAAATAGATACAGATAAAGGCGAAATTTTTTTTTTAAAGTAGATATCTTTATTTTGTTTAATCTTAACACGAGATCTGACCTAGATCGAAATTAGTATAGTCCGTAGATTAAATCGCTGTACTCTCTAAATTTTTTCGAGTGAAATATCACTCTAATCGAGTGGAAATTCACTCGAGCAAAGAGTGAAAATGGAACATATCTTATCGAGTGAATATTGACTCGATTTGTCGAGTGATTAGATCACTCGCGCGCTCGAGCGAAATTTGACTCGTGTATTTGAGTGAAAACTTGCACTCGATCAGAGTGCCTTCTTCAGGTGTCTGATTTTGCTGTTCGCTCGTTCTTAGAGTAAAGTTTTACTTAAAAGGCGAACATGTTTCCTAAGACTCACCACATAGCATTTTTACCTGTTATTTTAAAACGTTGGTTAGGTTAATTTGCTAAGGCCCAGTTGTTCCAACCTATTGGTAAACTAACTAATAGTTAGTTTAAGGAAAAACGAATCGGGAAGCCGCGAGTTGCAATGCGGTCGCACGCGAGGAGGAGGCTCTTTGTCGGTATCAAAACACGATGCACGACGATCCCATCCACGGGGAGGCGTCGCGAAGCCGTCGCGGCTACGATCTGTGCCCGCGGAATCACCACCGTGCAAGCATGACCGCGACGTCGGTGACGAGCCTGACGGTGAGCACCCGGGTGTACGAGGGTCAGAAGCCGGGCATCTCGGGTCTGTGGAAGGCCGTCAAGGTCTTTCAGCAACACTACACGGACAACTTCGTGCAGGCGATACTGGATGCCCGGGCGATCAGCTGACCGGCTGCACCCTCGTCGTCGGCGGCGACGGACGGTTTTATGGGAGGCCTTAGCAAATTAACCTAATCAACGTTCGAAAATAATAGATAGAAATGTCGTGTGGTGAGGTTATTATATCAACCTTAGGAAACATGTTCGTCTTTTAACACGATATTCACAAAATCCACGCACTAATATCCACAATTCTTCGAAATCTTTAGGTATAAACACAAATATACATCACGTAAGCCCGACATTGTAACATGGCACGTCTCTTGCGCGGGCTACGCAACTGAGCCATTCGGTTCAAGTAAATTTTCACTCGACCCGAGTTGCTCGGAACCAGCGTACCACAATTCACTCCGACACTTCGAGAGAATAATTAAGATTATTTTCACTTTATAGTTCGAGTCACAGATTTCACTCGAATCGAGTGAAAATAAGTGTAAAGTCACTCTGTGAAGAGTTGATAGTGCATTCACTCAAACCAAGAGTCAAATTTTCACTCGAAAATATTTAGAGAGTAGCTTCATTGAGTTTTACACGTTGCTCTAAGCTAAGCATTTACCTCATGAAAGAAGTATTAATATAAATTCCGTTTTAAGCTGTTAATTTTTTTGTATATGTTTAAAAATCAAGATATTTATTTTTTTCTTAAATCTTGATCACAAAAAATAGCGTAAATGTCAGCAAAATAGATATTCACAAAATAATTATCGCTGATTTCTAACGATCTTAGTAAATAAAAGGTGTTCTTTCATATAAACGATCATCATATAAGGGAGCATTTTTGCAAAAATTTATTTTAATCTAATCAACGCAAAGCATCCGTTAGAGAAAAATAAGTCTTACGACAGTATGAAGTCAGCATAAAGGTCTCGATAAAAGACCGTGCAATCAGTCTCCATTAATTAGTCCGAATTGCGGCCAAAAGCTTGATTACCGAAGAGATATTCGTGCAGGATGCGAACTACGAGGGCGTCACGTATAGAAGGATAGAAGTTCACGTTCGCCGACCATATTTATCGGTACCTACCGACTCTCTCTCTATCAGCCTTCGTTCTCCATCCGTCAATCTGTATCTACCGACCTTTCTCATTTCCGCATGCTCTTTTCCCCTTCCTCTGCCCCCCCTTTCCTCTCTCTCTCACTCTCTCTTCCAAATCGTCCGCAGCAGCACTTTAGAGGTAACTCCGCAATCAAGCCACAAATGCCAAAGCCGATAATTTGGCGGACGATCGTTTTTGGCACTGGGCTCAACAAAATCATCGGCGAATACCGCCAATGTTATTTGTGGGAAAATTTTTCAGATTAACTCAACTCCGCGCGGCAAGTGGTGCGTTGCAATTGCAATAAGTAGTTTCCTTTTATTACAAACTGACGATCGATCGCAGAGAAATTATCGCCGTAAATGATAATTCGCTCAAACATACCTGATCCTTTGCATATATGGAACACACCATAGTTGTAATTCTTTTTGTCACAAGTTTCTGAATGAATTTACGTTTTGCATCTCGATGAAATGTGTACATTATATTAATATTAATATTAATTTTTATATTAGGATATAACATTAATTTTTTAGCTATGGCATTAGCTACAGCTGAAAAAATTGAACAGATTTTGTGAATTAATTGTAAGCGTGGATATATGGAGGGGTAAAAACTATAGTGGTGTAAGTCAAATTTTTTTTGAATATTTTCTCGTGTGCATAGATGCAATCTGTACAATATATGTATAAAGTGCATTTATGCACACGAGAAAATATTTTTAAAAATTTGACTTACACCACTGTGGTTTTTACCCCTCCATATAATGAAATTTAAACATTTAGTCAATTTCAAGTGAATCATGCGTAAATCTCATCAGATTAGAGTTTTAATAACATATCTTAACATCTAACAATAAGATACATTTTAACATTTTATCAAACGATTTGAAAAATACGAGTCAGTGTGATATCATTACGGTCTTCATTAACAAAATCTTCGTTAATTCTCTACATCGAATTCGTTAAATTTATGGCTTTACAGAGATGCTCTATACGCGCAACAGGAATATGCTCTTTGCGAAAGAGCGTCCTGCCAGAAATAAACATCGCAATGACTTATCAAAATGCACGTTAAGTGGACTTCGTGATCGATGCAGCCGTCTCGCGTCTCGCCACGCCCGACGTAGATTAATGAGGATAAAAAGCCGTCCGGCCGGCTCTCTTTTCGCCGTCGTTACATTCGCGCGGATTATATTTTTTTGTTTTTCCCGCAAGATACCGGAACCCGGCTGTAAAATCAATACGAAAGGGGGGAGCAATTAGTTACCTCGGCACGCACGCCACCAGCAACGGCGACAGCATCCGGCGGTCGGATACGCGGACTTTTCGGACTTGTCCAACATCCGGCGGTGCTTCCCCGGCGCACACCAGCATCCGGACGACAAATAAAGGTTTACGAACTGCGCGAATGTTTGCAGGCGATGCACCACTGCCGGTCGCACGTCGCCCCGCAGTTCGAGTCGCGTAAACTTGTGTAACAATTGCTAGCGCGGTTCATTCCGAATGACCTATTGTTCGCGGCTAGCAAAAAAAAAGAAGAAAAAAAAGAGAACGCGCGTTACTGCGAAAGTTTGCACAGATATGAATTTTGCGTGCAGCCGAAACTACAGCGCGTGAAATTATACGGACAATCGGCGGTACTGTGAACCGATAAATCTTCATTGATGTAGTTATGCTCGGAGGAACCTATTTCATCTTCTATTTAAGCAAATTTCTATGCCGCATGAATTTTGTTATTTAAATTTAGATATGCGCATGCGATATGTGCAGGACACGTATGCAAGTGTCAAAATTGAATTACGCACACACTCGGTTTATTTATAGCTGCGGTGATAAATGGTTACCTGCCAATTAATATTTTTTTCCCCTTGCGTTTTTCAACGGTAGCAGCGGAATTGCGAATTTATTTACTGACCAGCTGACGCGGGATTCAACAGTTCAATGAAAAACACGGGGGGCAAAATGAAAAAGAATTCGAGTGGCTGCGAGGCATAAACGTGTCGTCCGCGCTCGATCGGAACGAATTAATATTCCATCGCGCTTCGAAACGTCGATGTATCGACGCGAAAAATCCGGAAGGCAGATGAAAGCACGCTCGCCATATTTGCAAATGAAGTCGCACGCTATACGGAAACTAGATGCACACTGTGCATTGCACAGGCGGTGCGGCATGCCGCGCGCACACACAAAGTCCGGTTGCGAGGCAAGACGCTGCGAAGTCTGAGACGCGGCTCAAAGCGACGCTTGTTAACGGGAAAACAGGAATCGGGAGGAATAATTATGGGTGTCTCGAGAGACTGCAATATTACTGGCGTGTTTAGATCGATGCAGCGGTGCGTTCACGCGCGTATTCACGTGGCACGTGCACACCAAGGCGGACGAAAGCGAAAAGCCATCGACGCTCTTGTGCACAATTGAAGATATGGCCTTCGAAAATGGTCCGGAGTCTCTGATGAAGCCTAAGCTTCGATAGCTTCTAGCCGATAGATGTTTCTTCGCGAAATTGCGCAGCGTAGTCGAATATTTTACTATTACTTTACTTATAAATTAAACCGTCAATGAATGTAACTCGATTAAAATCTCTAAATTTTCTTAATAAATCAGTATAGGTTTACAAGAAACTGGGTAAAAATAATGATACTTTAAAATAATATATATTAAGATACTCGCATAAAAATTGCTGTTTTAAACAGATTATTATTTTTTGTAAATTGAAATTGAATTAATCATTACCGAGTATTGAATGATATTTATATTATAAGTTCTGATATTTTTAAAAGCATACATATAATACATTTTCCTCGACTATGTTATTTTTATATAAGATCGAACAGACAGTTTTCAATATTTTCCCACGCTAAGAACAAAATTTCAATTTAATTTATCAGTGAAAGGACACGTTAAGGTTCCTTTGTTTATTAGATTTATAATACATATTTAATATACATATTTAATATAAAAATACGCACATATTTAATATAAAAATATACATTCTTATAACGATAACATGTACAAGAATAATATATATTTTTCACTCTACGTATAGACGCGTGCATGATGCATAGGCAACGCGGTAAAAATAAACTTCTCATTTGATCAGTGACATTTCCATAAATAAGATTGACGGAACTTTATCTCAGGGGAATAATTTCAAGCCAGATTACGCGACCGAACGCGCCGTATGTCCGATTCGTCCCGTATCTCGCGAACGGAGCGGACAAGCTCCGCGCGACGGCAAAAACACCAGCCGCGACACCGACAGCGCGGAACACGACGTTTGATCCATCGCCGGACCGGAACTGACAGCCAGATAATCGCGAGGTCGTGATGAATCGCTCGGTGAGTCTTATCAGTTGGCCCCCCCGTGTGCGCGGCGTCGCCCGGCGCGTTCGCTCGCCGACTCCCCGAACGAAACACGTCGCCGGAGACTGTCACGTACAAGCACGTTCAGCGCTGCCCCGCCCGGGCCTTTTTCTCTCTCGATTGCAGCAAATCGAAAGTTATTTTTACGTGACGTCGCACGTAACGTGTGGTAACGCGCGCGACAACATGAAGACGGCAGCGTTCGATAGCGAAACGAACGACCGACCGTAGGAAATTTGTTGGAGTCGTTTAACGGAGGGAAAGAATGGTCGAATGCGAAGGAACAGAGAAAAAGAGAGAGAGAAGAGAGAATCAAATCGGATCGCCGATATTCCACTAAACTCGAAGCGATGCCTTCGTGACCAGAACGCGAGAACGCAGACGGAAAAACGAACTGTACGTAAAGATAGAAAGTTGCTGGCTGCAATAACAAAGGGGGACGATGATCGAAATGACGATGATGCCGAAAAATTCCATGGCGATACGTATGATAATGTAAGAAGGATAGACAGTATAGAATTATTAATACAACTACTGCAGTTTTGAAAGAAATTAAAATTGTTATATTCAAATGAATTGTACATGTGCGTGAATGTAATCTTTTTGTTTGTTAAAAGTATATATATTTAGTTATTAGAAACGTGAAAAATTCATACATTATATAATTTGGAACATTGAGAGCGAAAAGTGCAACCATTCAGATGAATATAACGCTGAGAGACAAGCTCGGGAACTCGTAATAATTAATTAATTATTAAAATCGATTAACCTATTAATCCACATCTGCTGTTCGCTGTGCCATTATTATTATCAAATTTGTTGGCTTCAAATCTACACTGTGGAAACGTGCACAGCATTTCCAGCATTCAAAAGCGTTTGCGAGCTCGACGTTGCGTCAGGGACGTCGACAATGATGTCAACAAATCTGTCGCACCGTCTGAAACTTCCTTCCGGCATCCGGTCTCTGGCCAACCGTAACTTACTGATCCCGGCCGGTTTGCTGGGACGTATTCCCAACGCGCGTATCGCGGCGCGAAGCAATAATGTAGGCTTAAAGTATGATAAAGGTGCAGCTTAATGCTAATCTCAAAAAAGTACCGGTGGCGTCGATACCCGCTAGTCTCGTCAGATAAATGCAATTCGAGCTTTATATTCGATATCGCGATGCAAACAACACAGGATCAATTTAGCTGGGGAAATTGTTAAACGATCGCTTTGAGGATCCATTCATAGACACGCACGAATATGATATTCGTACGCCTTCGAATATCTCTTTCATTTTTTGACATTGATACAGATATTTGTAACAGGTAAAATTTTATCAAAAATTCTTTACAGATACGTTCATGGTTTTAAAAGAATTTTAAACTCTCTCGCAGCGTAAAAATAATTTTTATTTCTCTCCGTTCGCGTCTTTAAACTCGATATTTACATTCGTTATATTTTATCTCTATCGACCCGGCAATGTAACCACCACGCATTCATTAGCTGTTTTATCTCCGTAATATCGCAGTATGAAAATATTTTTTCTTTTATTCATTACGCTTGTTGGAATTAGGAATGTTTAAGTATTACGAATGTATTCGCGGTATTACGAGGGTCGAGAGGGTTAACGAGGCCTCTATGTTAAAGCGCTTACATTTGGTTTATGTAGAGCGGCAGAAAGCGCGCGCGCGAGCCCTGTTGGTACGTAATTCGGGGCCACCCTTATTGTCGGGCATTACGTCCTCCGCGCCAGATGCTACCCAGCGTTTATTTAGCCGTTCTAAATCCCGCGTGTGTGCCACGGCCCGCAGGACGAGCGAATTCGTACGAGTGCTGGATTTCATCCCGTTTATAAGCGCAGTCGATCGAACGCTGGATTTCATCCCGTTTATAAGCGAGAAGTCTATCGGACGCAGAATTTTCCCCGTTAATCTCGATTTAAAGACCTCGGACGGGGGGGTCCGAGCCCGTGTCAACCCATTTTACGGATCGCGAAAATGGCGCTTTGCTCGCGGAGATGTTAGTGTACTTGGATTATTGCCGGCTTTTTCGGCCGTTCAGTTGTTTCGAAAAATCGACGAGAATCGAATAACATTTCGCTGCGAGCACATTCGCACGCGTACGTGCATCACCTATCCGAGATTGTTTCAGTTAAAGTTAAGTCACCTTTTTGCGAAATCCTAACTCGTTCTGTTCCCAATTTTTCGCGTGTTAATTCTCGCGATGTATTATTCGCGTTTGTGTTATATACGTGATTATGTTTGAAAATAATAAAGAAACTACTCTAAGTATCCCTTAATACGACTAACGTTAAAAGTCCATGAATATAGATACTAAAAAAAATGATGAAAATATTTCATTTATCAAACACTATGGGTGCGTTCGCGGAGCGCGCTTTAACGCTGTTGCATCATTCTAACTTTATCGCTTATTAAATATAAAACAAGGATAGAGTGAGCAAATAGCGTTAATAAAAGAATCAATGTCATAAATTTCTCAATATGTTCAGTAAATTGATTTGCTGTATAGTGTACAGTAAGGTGCATTAACTCGATGGGTCATAGAATTCTGACTTACTGGCCACTGGGTCTTTAATAATTGTTAAAGTAAATTATTAAAAAGTTATTAAAAAGAATTCTATGACCCATCGAATTAATGCACCTTACTGTACATCTGTTCCGCATTTGTGTGCGCAAGTTGATTTGATGATTCATAAAAAAGAAGCGATTATATATCAAGAGAAATAACTAAAAGGATCATTTTCTCGTTAAATTTTGAGATCAATAAATCTTTAATTTCCAGGATTATATAGATACTTCTTTCCTCATACATGTTTGTAATAACTTTCCAAATAATTCGGTGAAAGCAATATAATGTGCTATATTAATGTCTCACATTAATAATAAAAAATTGCAAATAATTACATAAATAATATTTAGTATTTTATCGTGAAAATCTGTTTCTTTATATATGATTGAAGAATACTGTGTAATTGAAATTACTTAGTAATTTCAATTTAACAGTCACTAACAAAGAAATGATTTAAAAACCTATTTTTTTTTAATTTCGTGTTTCTGTCTTCAAGTATATCTTTGAGTTTTTTAAATGTGCGTTTCATATATCTTAGGATACATGCCATCATCCTATTCGTGCTTTTACATCTTCCTTTATTGCACATCTATTTCTCGCGCGATCGTTCATTTTTCATTTCCTCTTATGCGGGCGCGTGAGCGTGACTCAAATTTGTAACGTCCTTGCAAATGTGCGGCACACAATCGTATCCGTTAAACCGCGGCTCACCTTCTCCGCCCGCGTTCCCGCCAATGTCCTGGTCCCGCAAGAGGAAATTGGCCGGAAGTGTGCGCGTAACCGCCAGCATCGTCAGCTATCGTCACGGATACAAATCGCGAACGATTCCACGGGAAAACGGATTCCAATGGGGGCAGCGGGGATCGATGGGATGATCCGCCGGATCTCCCGTTGCGGAACGGATGTAGGGACGAGCGAGGCGAAGCCTCGGTGAAAGAAGGGAGTCTCGTGTTCATCGAGCGTGAACAAACGTGTCCTCCGGTGACCCGGCGACTTGACCCGTTCAGAAATTTTAATTTCCGGCTGGCTGAAGATTCTCTGAGACGATCCTCCTTAAGGATGCATCGGGACGCAGCATCAGACCTGGCGGTATTGTGTCGGCCAACCGAGGTTGACGACGTTGTGACCGTGGCTTAGGAAGGAGACGACTGATATCCGATGTCCGGACCTTGTACCGGTGAGGAAATGACGAGGAGAAGGACGACGAGAGGTAGAGCTTTCCGTCCAGTCGCGCAACCACTCAAAGCGGGATCCGTGAAATTAGATTCTTGGTGGAACAAAAGGCCTCCACGTGCCGCAGAGAGCGCGAGTTATCATGGCCTGTCTAAGACGCTTCTTTTTCGCTTTCTCGAATAAAAACACGCATTTAATACATATAGAAAAATAATTCACGATTTCAGCCTTTTCATTCTGTTCTATGTACCTACTATTTACGTCAAAATTCAGATATATAATTACGATTAGTGTTTAGTGTCTGAATCGGAAACATAATTAAAAGTGAACGAAGCGTATTTTTATAAACGCCAACTGAAAGATATACTTTATAATCTGATTGGTAACTGCTTGAATCAAATTATGCATAGATCAATAAAGATTAGAGAGATTCGACCTAACAGCTAAAACTTGTAATAATGCACGTTTAGTTCTCACTGTTAGTATCGATCAAACTTACAATTAGTCAATATCATTCCTTGGATGTTCGACGATATTCCTGACTAATATTGTTACAGCGATTGTGGCTGGCTTTGTGATTAGTCCGCCACGCGATCATACACGATCGGAAATCGCTGCTAGTGTTATCGCTCAATCCTGATACCGACGAGAAAAATAGCTCGAAATCTCTCCAGCGTATCCCGGGAATCCGCGATCTAAATGCAGACATCGCCCTCCTCCCCGGACAATTCCGCCTTCTCTCCGGTATTTGCGTTCTCATTAGGAAATACCACAAACCGATTCAAATGGCTCGCCGATTCGCCGCCGCCGCCGTGCAAATCCGCGAAGTGGATTAACCACATGCTTCTCTCGAACGTTCTGTAACTGATATCTATTCGGGCGATTTGTACAATCATAAAACGCTTTTTAAGATGCGATATTAATTCTGGATGTTTGCGCGCTAATGAGGTTTCAGCAAGTTCATTATAAGAGCTCGCGAAATTTTGTTTCCCATTACAGATTGAAAAGTCTGAGAAGAGTGGGTGATAGCTTTTCGATTAATGTAATTTAAAATTCCTACAGCTTGCGTGCTCATCATCTGTGTTGTCGCAAAATATTGGAAATGCAATAATGTACAATGTATAAAGATTATTTGTGCATCTATTAGTTTCACCTCACTTTCAAAATGCTCTGTATATAATTCACATAATTTCTCCTGCCGTAATATTTTTACAAGCATCAACCGAAGTTTATTCAGCTATCAATGTCATAACGCATGATATGCAACTATATTTTCCTCTTGCATTTTACAACGCATCACTCGAAATGTTATCGTTTACCGGATACGCGTGTACTGAGATCGTCGCATATCATATTCAGATATAATCTTGCGGCGCAGTTTATGTGAATATGAAAAACATCAGCAAAAATATTTCAACTGTTTGTCCGGCCGCGATACGAAACACACGGAAGTTGTAACTCGAACACAGGATCGCGACAAAATATGCGCCGTTACTGTTATTTGCACAAACGCTGGCAACGCTCGTTGCGAATCCGTTTTACGGGCGGAAGTTTATATTACGCTTTCCACGAACGACAACCGCGTATCAAATTGCGCAATGGATCGCCGGCAAGATCTAATTAACTATGCCAATTTCACCGGTTTTGCGCGTGACGATCCGCATTTTATATAACGAATTTATTACGTTATCGATAAACCGTGCCGACGGCAGTTTTGCGCGTTGCCGTTCCGCTCGGAAACCTCAAGCAGTCGCTCGCAGTTTTGAACGTGACTCGGACAACGTTGTCTCCTTTCTTTTCGATCGCCAACTTGTTCTAGTCTGACCCAATCGAAAACTACCTTTGATCTTCGGAATAATCGAAAGGGTCGTCCACTAAAATATTGAAAAATATGCGAAACATTGGCAAGGGTTACGTTTTCCATCTCATACATAATGGATTTATACACAAAGTAATACACGGAACCAACGCAAACAATTGTAAAACACGTAAACTCACACTTAAACCAGAAGCTTATCGGAATTGCTATTGAACGGAGCTTATAACTTACTGAATACAAGTGTACAGTAGCTGCAGGTTCTAACGGAACTACTGCAATCCGACAGAAGTAGATTTGATAGTGCAATACAGAACTTGTTTGAGATTACTGATCTTTTTCTGATGAATATTAGTTGGTTCGTCACATTTATCATATTTATTTTTGTTATATTAACAACATATTCATTTAGAGTCTCCAATAATTTTTTTTCATAATTTATTAAAGCATATTTTCATAGAGATCATAACTATAAAAAGAAATATTATCAAAATTTCCCAATTTAATCCTCAGGAAATGATATTCTTACAAATGATATTTTTGTTTATCTATTCCAAGAGTGAAATAGATATTTTAAACTATTTTAAAGCATTATAAGAACGTTTTTAGAATTTAATCTCTCAGTATTATAGACCACTATATTCGCTCTCGTTTACTAATGACAATTGGCACGGACGTATATTTGTTCACTTCGATCGTTGATCTCTATTTTTAGTATCAAGTCGCACTATTCAATTGTCCACGGACGGAGTTGCTACCCGAAAACTGCGACACGGAGAGATCCGCTAGCGGCGCGACGCTAATGGCGGCGTTGTTGGTGTTGTTTATCGTAGAAGTTTGAGCCGGTTTTGTGTAGCGAGTTGACCTCGCTCAGATTGGGATTGTACCGGTAAATTGTTCCCCCGAGTTGAATTATAACGCTCCGCCCGTTTGCGACAATTCCATTTACCCGCTTTATTACGTTAACCGACACGGCGACGGCGACGACAAGAACGATGACGGCGACGAGTCAATGCCGTTGACGAGTCTCCGTGGGAAACGTTGACGGACAAGCCGGCCGCGGTCGCCGGCACAATAGATCAAAGAACTTCATCGTGTGGAGATTCACGTCTAATTGTAATTGTAGTTATCGGATTGATAACAATTAAATATATCAGGATCGGATCTATCGCGGAGAAAACGGGCGATGCATTTTGTACGGAATCTCAATCGGAATCTTGTTGGAACGCGGTGGGTCAGGGGTTTATCGGTGCATAAAGAAGAGATAAGATCGAAGCTCCTGTACATCTCGTTTTACAGGGGTGACGTGGATAACGAACACGCCCTGCGAAATGGGTCAATTTCAGTTTTACGATCGCGTCGTTAAGTCAACGGAATTTTCTGCGTTAAAAAAAACGCGAGGCAAACTTAAGAAAAACCTGAACAACCAGTAGTCATTGCACACGCGCTTATGAGTTAGCCGATTCGTAATACTCGAAAATTGCGGCACAGTTAACTTCATTGGTGTAGCTTGTACATTTTCAAACCGAGCGCGTTTAATTTAATTGGTATGTTTGACAACGAGGAGGATTTGTTCAATAATGAATAACACGTATTTGTTAATAGATATTAATATCTATCAATATCTACCGTTATTACGCGTGCAAGCGCATTTGTAATATAACTTACTGATAAACAACTAACTTATACAGCAACATTAATTTAATTACACTTAACATTTCTGGAGTAAGAAAATATTTTCAAAGTATCGGTTCAAAGTACTGTGCATTACTGCGCAAACTGTTTGCGAGCGAATTTGTCGCTATCTCAATAATAATTTCGTCTAGACGTAAAGTCTATTTACAACGGCAGCTAATTTATCGCGACCACATGGCGGATTGCGATCGCGCGATGTTATCGCGAGATCGATGGCCGCAATGAATTTTGATAGCTCCCTATGGAACTGCATTAACTATCGAGATTTAATACATTTCTCATTTGCCAGAATAGAACAGTAAAAGGACGCGTGCTGAGCGAATAAAAGTTTTCCGTCACATATTTTCGACGCGAAGTCTCCATAATTGATCACCGTTAATAATGTATCGACATTAAGGCTGTCCGACATAAACGAGAATTATTTACACTTATGCTACTAATTCTATACAGATAAATCTATTAAACAGTAAATTTATTTAACAATATTAATCAGTTCTGCAGGTATAATGAGTTCCAATGTCACGTAATATATTGCTGCATATATTCTGATCTATGAACAGTTACATATAATTTAAATTTTTTGATGGCTTGTATAACTTATTACATATAGAATTTTGTACCGTAATATTATTCGTATTTGTTATAAATTTTAGCAAAATAATAATTCTGTTCTTGAAGATGTACTAATAAAAGCAGTTAGCATTCTACTCTATTTCCTCATCATTTTTTATTTACCATTTTCATAATTTTCTTAAAAATGGATTACTTTGTTAAATTATTGATATAAACACCTGGAAGGATATATTTGTTTTTAAACATATATCTATAATGTGATATAATAATTTTTATAAAAGAAATGATTAAATAACAGATTGTTCTTAATTTACAATGGAAACTGTGACAATATCTCATTAAATTAAACATGTGGAGTCTAGAATATTTTCGTGCAAAAAACTCGCTCAATTTCATGAAAAAGAATCCAACAATATATCTGAGCAAGACTTTTTTGCAAATCTGAATAGCGAGATTTAACATCATAAAACGATACATCTTTTTGTCACATGGTTTGTCATATATGAAGTGTATTGTTTTACATTCATAAATTCATCCCTCCAAACGTTTTGCGGGGACTCTTGTGTCACATAAATGTAGAATATAGTTGAAATCGCATTGTAGGTTTCCGTGGAGACTATCAGTATTCATGAAATTCTTTCAATGAATTTCAATGATTTCGGTAAGACACAATATTTTCGAATATAAGGCAACATTTTCTTAGAAACTTTTCTATGTTCAACATTTTAGCTTAACAGATGAAGATTTGTAGCATTGAATGCACAATGTATTACATGCAATACATACATGTAATATTTAAAATACACCGGCTTCAACTACATTTATATTTCAGTGAATCTTTCTTCAAGAACATTCATATATAATTTGTATTTTTATCGAAATGTTTTCATTGTTTTAGATAACGGAAAGATTTTATAGATATATTCAAATACTTATAGATATAATCAAATACAGTTCATGTCATAGACGATGTTCAGATTTGCAAGCAAATATAAGGACTATTGCAATCCACAAGATTGCAATTTTCAAAGATTTTATCTTTGCGCTCCGACTTTTATTTCAAATCCCTTTCCGGATACGAACCATTCCCTTTCTGTATTCGCGCTGAATCGTTTCTGTTATTTGCCGAATAATCCACGGTTTCCAGCCAAATCCGACGTAAAGCTCGAAACACATAACGACTTCCGCTTGTTTTCACAGATGTTTCCTAAACGCGTTCGACAACGAAGACAGATTAAAGGTGCGTCTCGGAATTTCGACGTCGCCGTTGATAACTTCTTTGTAGCTCGAATTATCCCCCCCCCCCAAATCCTTGATCTGTCGATGCCACGGTTGCAGCATTTCGCCGACTTGTATGCACTTCGTGTACCGAACCGCGCGTCTCGTCATTTTAATTAGACTTAATATCCGGCCATGTATGCAAAATTTGGCGATTTCACGTAATCAGAGGCTCTGTCGGCGCGTTTTGCATTTCGCCGTGCTCGCAATTCAATTCTGTACCTACATACCTTATTCTATGTGTGCGTGTTTTTTACTTTTCCTCGTAAACGGCGACGAGCTCGAATTACACCGCTTTCACATTCGCATAATCAGATTTTCCGCGAACTTTATCCGATACCGTTGTGCACGTGTTACTGTTAATTACTCAGCAAACGAAAAAAGACATAGCACCGTTGCAGCCCTCTACTGCAATATTGATTTCCTATTTTTATAGAATTTTGTTATCAAAACGTTTTTTTGTTTTGCAAGAGCATATTGTTACGGTTACACGAGAACGGAAGAAAAGGATTTCATTAAAAGTATTAAAATAAATTATTATTTTTACGTGTGTTCCTGAATCATTAAGTATTCTATAGATCTGTTTATTATTTTTTATTTTCTCTTTTTATTAAGCGGACATGAGTGGTGGGAATGGAGTAGGCTGATTAGGCACACCGAATACGCACGTGCCCACCCCCAATTTTATTATAAAAATATTTTCTAGGCTCTTTCCGAGCTTATCCAATTCAAGACAATAGATTATAATAGAAATAGATTATAATATATTACTTCATTTGTAATATATTTTTATATTCTTGATCTTTAAAATGTTTTAATTTTTCTGTAATACGTGTAGGAATAAATAATATATTTTTCAGACATTTCATAAGTGTTCTGCATTAAGTAACGCAGAACACTTTACCGTTATATTAATTATCATTTTAAATAAAAATTTTGATATAAAAATGTCTAATAATAATAATTGTTAAGAAAAAGACTGTTTATATAACTCTTTAATAATATTTCATTTCTCATACATACGTTTTATTGACGTTTATAATATACTTTTTACAAATCTATTGCCTCGATATTGAAACAAAAAATAACTCACCGGCCGATGCGCAACAACGGAGTTGTAAGTTGTAACCCTGCGTTGATCTGTAAACATACAAATATTTTTATATTAAAACAACGTCCAAAATAATTATACTTGAAGTAAATAATTATCGCACCCGTTCAATTTTTAAAACATTATTTTAATGGACATATATGATTTTAAAATGCTAATGTAAGAAATCGAGGCCGCCGCAAACGGCTGCACGTTTCCACATTAACTCGTTAATTAATCCGCGAAAAATCGTGCAAATAATATTACGATCGTGCGAATAAGAGAGAGACGTGGCGTTCGCGACGTAATATTTCTTTTCTCATATATGCCGAAGATCGAACTCCGACCGAAATTTCACCGGAGTTAAACCTCGAAAGCGGCGGAGTCAGTCACAGGACTGATAGAACAGCAAAACAATAAGTAAACGAATAATAATTACTTACCTCCCGGTTGCTCCGCCGTCGCCTGATGCCTTCCAGGCCTCCTCCTCCTCTCCTCGGTCCCCCTCCGTTGTCGCATCTCCGTCGGCGCACTCACTCACGACGTTTCACGCCCAAAAATATCGTCACTTATGATCGCGCGACACTTTGCACGGCACTCCCGGTATTAATCTCGCAACGCGGTGCGTACTTTGTTACACGAAAGAATTACGGCGGAGAAGCTACGGAGCAGCGGAGCGGTTTTTTTTACGAAATCAAAGAGATGAATCGAAATCGCAAGTAACAAATGATGAACCATGAATAGTGGAGGGTCTACATTGGCAAACGACGAATCTATACGAATGGCGAACCGCGAATCACGAACCACGAATCGCGCATATAATAGTCTAGCGCCAGCTTTATGTAAATTAATATGGCAACTTTATGCTGGATGCTCATTGGTTTAGCGGTCTTATGTTATGCAGTCTATGCAATTTTGTGTGCGATAGCTTTTATCCGTGTTCCGAAAACGACGCGATGGCAACTTCGTTCCGAAGCCGCGCGACATGACGCGACTCAAATTGACGGTTGAGAAAAGCGAGACCGATTAGCCGAAAGAATGTAATCGAAAGTCAGTATTATCGAATGCGATATCCGTATATCTTGGTATCCGTATAAATCCTGCTAAACACATGTATTAAATGAACATTCGATATGTCACAGTTTTCCGTAATTTGAACCGTCGAAGTCCGATATACCTGTAAAAGGGTAATATTTCATTTGTCGTACGACAAATTTTTTTAAGCGTATTGATTGGCTACAAAATAGAAAATTTCTAGAAACTCGAGAACTTTTCTATCTAGCAACCAATCAACATTCTTGTAAAATTTGTCGCACGACAAATGAAATAATCCCTTATTTCCCGCTGCGATCCGAGAGACCGTGAATGATAGGGCGAAGTCGCGTGGTGCCGCGGCAACACGAACGGTGGGGACAGAGTGGGGGTAGGTGACTGTGAGCAGTGAGCACGACGAACGCGCATCTGGCTAGTCAGTTACCTCCGCATTCCATCTCCTCCACTCATGTTTACCGAAAAGCCGCGGCGCCCGCGCGCGCGCCGCTCATCTCCCGCTACCCATTCTAAACATTATTATCATTGCTCTCGTAGCGCGGAGTAATACGCGAATCACGGCTCCGGTGGTCTAGATTACGAAAAACTGTGATACATGTGATATCGAATGTTCATTGAATACATATGCTTCGTGGAATTTATACGGACACCGAGGTACATCGCATTCTTTCGGTCGATCGGTCTCGCTTTTCTCAACCGTCAATTTTACTCGCGGCACGGCGTCGTGTCGCACGGCTTCAGAATGAGGTTGCTATCGCGTCGTTTTCGGAACACGGATAAAGGATAACAAGTGTTACAAGCGGACCCTAAATCGAGTAACGCTCGCACCGCGACGTGTTTAATTAGCGATCGCAGTCTCTAGTAACGTCGTACATAATTCAATTTCGTATCTAATCATGTTTTGATATTTGGCGATTGTGGGAGATAGACACGAATATGAATGTTCATAAATCGCCTGACAAGCAACAAGTGTAGCGTCCTTGCAACGGTTGCTCGTGAAGAGTGAAGTTGGCCGCGCAATTTACGAAATTCTCTCCGCCATGTTAAAGCTCACTCGTCGCGTCTACTTGCGGGGGTTATCACGGACCGACGCCGAGCGTCGAGCGGATCGTATTATACAGCTTCGTTCGTAGCTTCCCCGACGTAATTTTTCCGTCGCCGTGTAATTAAGTACGCGTCACGTCGCGAGATTAATACCGGGAGTGCCGTGCAAAGTGTCGATATTTTCGCGAGTGAAGTAAGCGCGCCGACCGCGACGGAGATGCGACATCGGAGGAGAGCCGAAAGGAGGAGAAGGAGGCCTGGGAGGCATCGGGCGACGACGGAGCGATTGTGGAATGAGTAATTATTATCTATTCATTTATTATTTTGTTCTGTGACGGATTCCGCCACTTTCGAGGCTTAACTCCGGCGTAATTTCGGCCGGAGTTCGATCTCCGGCATACGCGACAAGAGATATTATATCATCGCGAATGTCGCTTCTCTCTTAACGGCTATTCTACGATACGTCGCGAACGATGGCAACTGCTAGTTGTAAAATGTTATTTCCGGTAGCGCTTGTCAAGTTGCGGTTGTCAAAAGAGAGTTGGTGAACTTTTGATTCTCTGGCAACAACAATCGGCAACCGAAAATCGCACTTTTTAACTATCGATTGCCATTCTTCGCGACTGCCAACGGCGACGGTGCGTTTGCGACGTACCTATTGTAGAATGGCCCTTATTCACCCTGGATGCGGCCACTTTTGTATGCTCGGAAGTAACTGACGCACTAAATGACTTTTACCATTCAACAAACAATCGTACCGTTTCCATCATAAGCAACTTTAACAATAAAATCTTAGTACCAGGATGTTATTCGTGATTTATTTATTTGAGGCTACGTCGAGACTTTTTATCGAGTAGGTGCAAGGTACGTGACGGTTTCTTCGGCAGATTTTTATAGCCGCCCAGGAAATTTCCCGGTGATTTATTTTACATCAGCCTGGCACGTCGTAAAGATCGCTCGCTCGCGGGGGCAACTTGGTTCGCCAGGGCGACAGTGTAGCACCACTTACTGAACATTTCAATTGAAATGCGATCGCACGAACGAGAAGTATATCTTTCAGTTAGTGGAGGCTCTCCTGTTTCTGGCAGCCGGACGACGGGCGAAAATAGATGTTCCGCCAAATTCTCTTTCGTGACCGTAAGATTCCATTACTGACGTGGGTCCGTCGGACGTCCTATTAATCACACGGTCCTCGTTTTTTCTCAATTACACGACGATAAATTGCCGGTGTCCATATATGAGCTGCGATTAATTAAAATTAATTATTTCCAGACGGTGTAATATGAATCTTAATTGATATGACTCATGCGACGAGCATAGGGCAATAAAAAAAGGCTTAATATTCTTCATATTATGAGAAATCTCACGATAGAAACTTGCAAGAATATTATTTTATCAATATTTTATTTTTTCTTTGTTTTCAAATTTTATTTTACACTAAAAAAATATGTAGATCCAAGAAAATATTTATTTAGATAGTGCCAATGACTTATTTACTTAATATAATCACATATTTATTTAGAATTAGATATCTTTAAGCCCCTTTCACAATAGGCGACAGCGACAGCGACAAAGTTGCCGACAAAGGTATAGCTTTGTCGGCAACCTTGTCGCTATCGCTATCGCTATCGCTATCGCCTATTGTGCAAGGGGTTTTACTTAAATTAAGTAAAAATATCTCAATCTAAATAAATATGTGATTATATTAAGGAAATAAGTCATTGGCACTATCTAAATAAATATTTTCTTGGATCTAAATATTTTTTTTCAGTGTATATCGCAAATGTATTAGTTATAAGCTACTTACTTTTTTATCAAGTTTTATCTACGCTGTAAGTCCGGATACAAAAATCCAATTTTTTTGAGAAACACGTAAGCATATACAAACTGTCTCGTAGATCAATTCTTTTCTCTCATGGCGTCGAATAAATTTTTCGAGCGACCATCAATCCCCGCGTATAACGGCCACGTAGAGCGAGAAAAGTTTATTCCCACGATTCGTCGGGGCAATGAGGACGATTTCTTCCGGTAACCCTGTACCGCTATCCATCGCGCGGAATATCCTCGCGCCCTTATCTCCCTGCAGGAGAAGCGCAATATCGCTCGACGTGGATGTGCTTTTGTGTACAGACGCGCACGTGCGCCTGGTACACGCGCTCAAGTCACAAAAGTACGCGAAATTCCGCGCGGCTCGCATCGACGTTACAATAACCGCGATATATCCGGACGCGAGGCTGTTTCTTTGCGATACGAGAACGACGAGAACGACAACGACGACGACGACGACATGGGACCTCCGGAAAGGGGGCCGTGGGGGAATGGATGACGGGATTGTTGAATGTGACCTAGTAAGTGCAATGGGTGCCGCCACCGGTGGCGGTGCAACACAATGGCGAAATATAAATCTGAATCCCAACCGCCATCCTTCCTGCCCTCCTTTCGCAGCCTCCTTTATCTTCCTCTTTCGTCTATTCCGCGAACCTCCGGCGCGGCGAACCGACGACGGTGCTCCGTTGTCCTAGTGGCCGGCGCGCCCGCCGCTCTTTATCTGAGAAACTGAGAATTTCTGAATTTCTCTCGCGGCATTCAGTTCCTGGCCTCCTTCGCGCTTCCTACCTCTTTATGCCGCTCTCGTCTTTCGGGCCTCTGTCTTCCGCTTTAATTCGCTCTACGCAGAGCTTCTTTATTCTCAGACCACTTTGGATTCTATCCGCGTACGAGTCGTTCCGACAAGATAATGGGCGACAAGTTAAACAAGGAATAAAATAAGAAGAAATATCCAGGTCGACGAGCGTTATTTTTTTTTATTAGCTTTGTTTTCTACGTTACTGCAGATTCATTCTTTTATATATTTATATTTTTACATTTCACATCTGATCTTCATATTGCTGTATGAAAGAATTTTAGAATTTACAGGAATTTTTTTTATTCGCGTTAGGATTTTTATAAATATTTCCATTCCTGCAATCTTCTACTGAATTGTGGAAGAAATAAAATAAATTGAGAGTTTTGAAAGCTTTTGAAATAAAAATATCGTGGAATCCTACGAAATATAAATCAAAGTTAATCATATTAATCCGATAATATTAGATCGTTTTTTATGAGTATTTTAATTATATTTTAAAAGATATAACGCATAATTTCTTTCGTATCTAAGATTTTTCTTTACAGAATTGTTAATATCACTCACAAAGCATTTAAATTTTGCAGAATTAAGTAATTTTATAATCTTTTTCTTTATAAATAAGAGAAGAATCACGATGTTTTAAAATTGATTATTTACTATTTTTCCTTTCCGACCCTCATTTACTTTACATGATAAATCGTATGATAAAAAGGTTACAAGGTTTATTAAACCGCTTATTTCTCAAATTTTAACTGTGATAAGTTAAGAATTAGTCGGCACTTCTATTGCATTTTTTTTGTCAAGATCTGCAGATGTTACGTCATGTCATGTCGTATGATGTGACCCGTACGTGCCATGGACCTGCGAGGCCATTATCTCGGATACCTACGCGAGATCATCTCGGACTAATTCTTTTCTTCCGACTTATCCCGCATATCTGTCCTTGCATCGCTCTAACATCTTTTGCTTCCGTTCTTTTTCCCAACGGTGCATGTCACGAGTCCTCATTCTTCTTGAGGTCTCGTGTCTCTTCTCCGGTCTCTCGCGCTCTTGCGTCTTCTAGTGATTTCCCAGCGGTCTTTCATTTTATTTCACGTTTCCGGCACTTCTGTCCAGTAGTATTTACTTATTATTAACAAAACACGCGGGTGTTATACGCGTTCTTCAATATTTATTCTGCATTTATTTTTGTCGATTTAACCTACCCGTTGGACTCCACGTGTACCTGGGTAATTTTGTCTACCGCAAATATATCGCCATTTGTACACCTTCCTTCTCTTCTTCGTTAAGATATCTTGTGATCTGACTTTCTTTCATGCTCTTGCGGTTTTTTTTTGTCTGAAAGTTACTCCGTCGTCCAATCTGGTTGCTTCTTTCTTTCAAGACTTAACTTTATTCTAACGAAGTATTCTCGGTCGCACTTATCAAGGCTCGCTTTCCATTCATTCGCATCCCTTGATCTTGTCGTCTCGAGTTCTTCAATCCATTGTTTTTTCTCACTCGAACCGTCTCTTTTTATTATCGCCTTCTTTCGAGATCGGGTTGTACACGAATACTTTGTCACCGTTCGCATCACTTCTCCTGTATTTTTACAATTTGCCTGAGATCGTTTTTTTTTCTTGCCCGCGATCGGACTTTACCACTGACCTCCCTTTTTTCCCCAGTAGCCGATTTTTCATCGCGTGGTCGGTTTACTCGTAGCATCGTCGCTCGGAATGCCCGTCCACTTTAAGGGTGTTCTAAAGAGTTAGTTAAAATGTAACGAAGTTGACGAAAATTTAATATCATATTGTGTATTCTCTTTCAAAGTTCGGGGCTAAATTTCAAATCGATTCACAATTTAGATAAAAAGTTATCAATTCTTATTTGTTTCACAAAGGATTTTACAGAGAAAAGTGTAAACATAAAAAAATGTAACCAATATAATAATATTTTACACACAAGCAGATCATTAACAAACAAAAATATAGCAACAAAATTTGAAACGATTTACAATTTTTTTTTTGAAATTTTCTTTTGAAAAAAAATAGTAGTAACAGTTATTTACAGACACTAAATCTACGTCTTTTACATTCTATTAGATGTTCTGTAACTATTTATATACATTTTTTGTCTTTGGATCTCTGGAGAATTAATATCAAAGTTTTTAATATTTCCTGCATACTTTTGGTTGGAACGGTACCTATAGAACATCCTTAATTTCCTCGGGGCTCTTTTGCTTTCCATATTCACCCATTTTCCTCGAATCATATCTTATCCGCAAATGCACTTCATCTTTGCTCTCACATTTCTTGAAATTTCTATTCTATTGACATTTTTCTGAATTCAATTTTATATTTTTCGATTTAAATTTTTTGTTATTTTTTTCCCTCTTGTTCCGTCACATTGAGACATGTCATTTTTCGCACATTTTTTCCGGTCTAGTCTTGATCTACTTATCTTAAGTATCTATCTGATTTCTCTCTTTTTATCAGTACTTTGCGTCGCCGTTTTCTCTCTTTTCACTCATCGCCCGATGTTTTACTTGGCGCCGGCAACATCAAGGCTTTACATTTACTCTCCTTTCATCCACTTCGCGCGCGCCGCTCTACCTTACCAATCCTTTTTCCACATTCTCTCCCCCACCGACGACTGTCTGTCAACAAATATGTACTTTCTTTTACTCGCATTTACGACGAGTCGAACGTTTTATGCGTCTTTCTCGCCGCTGTTATGCCTGTCGCGAATATCCAGCGCGTCGAGAGGATGTAATCCATCCCTTGGATGGATGCGTAAAATGTTTTACAAACCTTTTTGGTGTAGACACTTGGGTATAAAATATCCCGATATTTTTGCCCTGAATTTATTACTTATGCCATAAACTTTGAATATAAATAATTGTTATTTTTATATCAATAACATTGCAAAAGCCAATGAAGCATCCTACGTTTTATCAATATTATGACGTGATGTTCCCCTACTTCTATTTATATGATAATTGCAAAATTTAACATGTAATTGTACTCATCTTCTCGATACAAGTTTATACAATTTTTTGTTACTTTGTTTACAAGAAAACAGTTTCAAAATTCGGTATGTTGACGTTTGCTATCTAACAGCTAGAAGAGCTTATATATTTTAACTCATATTGAGACTGTGTTTATTTTTATTTTCCTCAACATCGCGAAGCCGGAGAGCAGCATTTATATTTTTGTCATTCATAAAACAGAAAAATAATAAAAGAGTCGTGTTTAAATTCTAAGTTATTTATTAAGAATACAAATCTCTAAAAACAAACACATCTTAAAGGTTAATAAGTTGTTTATTAATAGATTAATAGTTGACAAGAGTGTGAAATTGTTTGAAACATTCCGGGACTGGGCAATATTCCCATTTTCATGTTGTATCAGTTTTTTTGTTATGTTTCGAGTAGACTTTATGATTTAGTTGGATGTTGTTTATTAGCAGTAAGCGTAATATATATGTCTTGAGAAATATATCTAATTATGCGCTTATAATTTATAATCATAATCAATAAATCCTGTTCTCTAGCTTTGACGTTCAAGAAATAAATACGATATTGATGTATTAAACTAAAAATATGTAGAGTTTTTTATACGATATAGTATTTTTTTTTTAATATAAATGTCGCAGTTTAATATAATTTTTAATGAATAACAATTTTCAAACTATTTTTAAAAACTACCCATTGCATCGCAGAAAGTCATAACGAATTCGACTCGTTTTCATATTTCAACATAAGTATATACATAACACGAGTCAGACTCGTTATACGATCCTAATGGATTAATATATTCTCTGTTTCTTATATTATGTAATCTAGAGAAAATAAATATGTATTAAATAAAAAACAGAAACACATTCAGAAGTATTCAATCAGTTAATGTATTTTAGAATCTAATGTATTAGATACTGGGCGTACAAAGCGTGCATGTTTTTTCTGTGCAGAAATCGATTGGAGAGCAACACGGAACACTGGAACGCTTTGCTACTATCGTTGCGCGAGCTCATCGAATGGGTGATAAGGAAAGACACAGAGCTCACCGGTCTGGGACCCGTTTGCGGCGATGTGGCTGCTCTACAAAAACAACAGGCAAGTCGTCGCGAATGCTGTTTCGCGCATAGATTACCACTGGCTTCCGCTTCGTCGAACCTCAGTTAGTCCGTGTAAAATCTGTAGACGTACTTTCGTCAGCATTTTATTCGTTATCTTCGGGAGACGGGCATGCTCCATTTAACATCCTTTGGTTCGCGGCAGTAGCATCAATCCTTCGAAACTTCAGGATTCGAGCCAAGTTACTTGGATAGGACTTATATATCTAAAATCGATTTCATACAGTCGTCCTCCGAGAAGCTCGTAAGTTTCCTCGCAAACTGATTGGACGAATAGAATATAATTACGTATAAACTCATGCGCTATCGGGCGAGTGTTCAACTGTCTCTGCGAGACACGACAGTTCATCCGGAATACGGATATTTACGTATTCTCATCACGTTTGAGTATTCCGCCTCATGGAAACGTGAGTCTCAATTACTTCGCTGCTCTTACGTCAATTGTGCGCTAAATGCTTCAACTAAATTCGCTGCTGATTAAATGAATTTCCGGTTCACTAAATCTCATTAGACAGAAATATTTCGTTTATTTTAAGAGATCTTTAACGTTCTTTAACAAGATGTTGCCTTTTTATGACACATTAAAACAATTGATCAACTTTTTGAAGATTATTATAAATAGTCACGTTTTAAAGCACTCTTTTGACATATATTGTTTTTAGTTATCTGTTATTTTCTTCTATGCCGTTAACTATGGATTCTTCTAAAAATTGAATATGCTTCGTGCGGCTGGAATTGAGTATACAGTGATTCACGAAACCGCTCGCGCGCGCGCGCGATTAAATGTACCATACAATAATTATCGCAGATAATTCGAAGTTTGGGTTGATTCGAAGAACGCAATCAACGAAAACAATCTTTCAACATCAATATAACATATAAATGAACAAATAATTATAATCTCTCTTCTTTCTTTTTCTTTCTCTTTCTCTCTCTTTCTCGCTTTCTCTTTTTTTCTTACTACAGATTTATTCATGAATTTGAGAAGGAAACTCGTAACAATGGTATGATTTGATCAGTTTCGTGAGTCACTGTATATATGCATGAATATCCTTCGCGCCACAATGTATAAAGGTGCACTAGTTTGGATTAATCCAGATTAGAGCACGCATGTTGCCGGCATGCAGAAGCGCCTGTACCATTGATACAGGTAGTATCCGAGTGTACGGAGGTGATAAGCCGCATGTCCCTCGACCAGATCATTGATGTTATCGTGCGGCTAGATCTGTGTGTGTATTTGTCACTCACACCGGAGAATACAGGAAATGGCCATCGATTATCCTTAATTACTCAGGCAGAAGGGTAAGGTGCTCAACCATATACTCATCCGATTGCCTTCGTATAGATGCGCCTCTCGTAAATATGATCGCATTGAAATTTAGCACAAAAATTATATTAATTCAATTCACAATCAATCAATGAGAGAATATATTTTAACGGTGCATATTTTTGCATTTATAGATTAAAACGGAAGAGAAAGCAATTTTTTGTCATTCTCTCTTATAATACTATTATAATTAAATTTGTAGAAATATATTGCAATTGCTAAAATAAATCGTAAAATATAATACTCTCTCTTTAAAATCTTTCTCTACAAATACTTGAGTTTATTTGTATATTACAAAAAAAACAATTTTCTAATATAGGAAAACTTATTTTTTAATATCTTCTAAATCGTAACTATATATACATACAGGTGAATAACGTAGTTGCCGATTGTATGTGCGTGTATTTAACAGAGAGTGCAATAACAAATATATCTCTCCGCGCGTGACATACACATTATGTTTGTTAAATACTGTATGAAATAAAATATAGGTATTCCTCGTGTTTTAAAGGGCCGATTTAGATTCGTAATAATGATTTGCAATCGCCTTTACTTCCTTGGGATCTACACGACGCGAAAGAAGCACCCCGCTACATGCGTTACCTGTATTCCAGCAAGTTCGCATCAGGCACGGAATTTAAATTCTTACCCTGCAACATAGGGCTGCAATCGTTTCCGAGCGATTTTCTTAGCGTAATTGTTTGTCCCGACTTCTACGTAGATCCAGTTAAGGCCATTACCCCGTCGGCATTTCGCACGTCTACTTTTCTCAGTAACTATATATCTCTTTCTTCAACTTTATTAGTAAAATAATATATACGATTGAAGTGAAGTCCTATGCGAGATTATCACCGCGGTTTGAAATTTGATGCGTCGATTGTCACGTATCGGGAAAGTACGGTTAATGTAAATCGATTACACTCGGATTTAATTTAAACGATTCGCCGGTAATTAATAAATCCTGCCCTCATGCATATGCGTCGCGAGATTCTAAATAATTCCGTGAATATCCTAAACGGATCCATATGCAACACTCTGGGACGCTCGCCTCGAGCGATTTTAATTACACGTTGTTAATTTAATTAGTGCTTGACGTTTGGGAACATGGCGTTTTTCTCGAATACTTCAATTCACTATGATGATGCTACGAACGTTGAGCTTTTATTCATGCATTTTTTTTTTTTTTTTTTTTTTTTTATAAAACAAGTTGCCTTATTAACGAAAAGTATATTATCGGATATAATAATAAAATAAGAGTAATTACTTTAAGTAATTTATATCGCGATCAACGTTTAAGAAGCTCTTGAATTTTACAACTGACGTTGTTTCCAAGAATTGTTTTAATAATCGGAATGAATTGAATAATATTGATCAATTTACTTTGAAATTTGAGATCAGTTGAGAACGTTATATTGTTTTAAAGGAATTCTAAGATTATTTCTAGGCAATTAATAAATCAAAGAAGGATAAATGCCACGTTGACACAACGATAATGCAATGCTAAACTTTAATTTTATCTACATCATTTTTATCGATAACTATTTTAGCATGAACAATATCGTTAAACTATTTTCTCAAGTAATACTTAAAATACTTTCGACCTCGCACACAACATTTTGCATAAAAGTTGACTAAAGGGATCTATTCTGTAAATGTTAACGACATCATTACGTGCTTTGCGCAGATATAATATACCACAGAAAAGCTGCGCAAAGTACGTAACGATATCGTTAACGTTTACAGAATAAGCCTCTAAGTCGCCGTTATATAAATTAAATTCTATTTTTAATTTTCTACGTAGTTCTGGATACGATTCGTAATTATAGAATAAACATTTTGTTTCAATATTTTCAAATAAAAGTTAGAAATCATTTTTACAATACGAAATAGCGGAGGGAAAATGAATTCGCTCGATCGGAATCGAAACTGTCGCAGCCGGGCGCCCATCTCGGTATCGAAGTCGAAATGAGAGACGCGTAATTAGAAGACCGTTTACTGCGCCCACGCAATCGGAATGAAAGCCGATCGCACGCGATTTAGTCGCTGTTACAACGACGGTGTAACGAGCGCGACGGCCATTCCTCTTACGCCACAGAACCGTCCTGAAAATTCCATTTCGCTCGCGAGCGCGCGCGCGCGGATCGATCCCGGACGCGTCGCGTAAACTCTCGCGCGCCTGTAAACGGCATCGTTACACGTCCCGGCGACGAGCCGTCCACGACGACGACGAAACGTTTCACGCACGCACCTTTTGCACGCGGCCCATTTCGTTTGTTTGTTCGTTCGTTCATTCGTTCGTTTGCGCGTGTGCGAATATGGTTGATAAATCAAAACCGCCGACGTTACGTTGGAAGGCCGACATCGAGAGGCGCATCGATTCGCGCCCGCGAATTCGATGAATTTTGCTGGTTCGCGACGAAACACGTCCGCGGTTTCGAGCGTGCATTTTTCGACGCCTATCTTTTTCTCGGCGCGACCGATTGGTATTTTCGTTTCGGCCTTGCGGAATTTTCGCTTTTCGCGCGAGGACGATCACGCTTGGTGGTTATATTTTTCGGCCGGGCACTTTGGCCGAGTGTCAACCTTCGGAATTTATGCCGATGTGTTTCTTTCGGCTTGCTGGAGAGCCCGGACCTCTCGTCGCGACGTTACCTCAATTGTTTACGGAGAGATCCGTCGACGTTCGATAGCTCGTGAAATATTTAACGTTCGTTTCTCTAACGGATAACAGTATCGACTGATATTCGAAATTCGTCTACGTGGGTAGATCATAAATAAAAGAAAGCTTGCTTCCATCGGGAAAAAATTTATTGAATGATTCATACTTATTTAGGATTAATGAGTCAGGCAGATGATTATTTATCGTCTAAATTCCTTTTTATTTTGTTCCGTCGCGCGGGAATGAGAAATGGAAGGATTACTTTCTCCGTAAAATTGTGTAACGCATTTAAATTTAAAATAATTTTATCATTTGTCGCAATATCTACATGAAATATGAGAAAAGGAGGTCTCTTTTTTACAGAATTCTGAAATGAAACTGTTCTGAAATAATTAAATCATTTATCGTATGAATATCTTTTTTTACTTGTTTTTTTTTTAGCGCTGAGTATAAAATAACAGACAAAGGACATTCTTTCTCCGTGGAGAATTGTATATTAAAAAATTGTTCTGAAATAATTTATCTTTTCGGTGAGATACGCAATAACTGTTGGGAGCAGTTAAATGCTGAAGATTCTTAGTGTCAGATGCTCGTATATTACTGCGATACGCATCAGCGCATTGTTGCCTCACGTTGTATATATACCTCGTAATTAACCTCTCGTAATGGTAACCACATTGATAAGGGAATTGTCTTGCTGCAAGCAATTAGAAAACGTTTAACTGTCCAAGTGGATGGACAGCTTTAAATTGTTCTAATTTCTTAATTAACATTAATCTTAACTCGTAGAGCTAGCTAAGCACGCACGTACGCTTCTGTGCGCACAATTTACAATGAGAGTAAAATTATTCGTAATTAATCCGTTTGCAATTTGTTTATCCCGTAAAGTTTTTAATTCCACTTTGCAATTAAATCATACATTCGTAAGAAAAGTATGATTCATACGTAAACGTATTATTTGTAATATAAAAGCCTTAGAAGAGAAATCTATACAATTGCGAGAGAGCAAAAAAAATGAAGAATAACCGCAATGAGATTTCTATCACTCACTGCACGCCGCGTCATTATTCTTCGAAATAGGAAGCAAAGAAAGAAAATAACGACGAAAAATATAAAAATGATTAATGGCCTGCATATGGTGAAATCTATTTTGTAGAACAATTTTACCAGTTTATTTAACAATCTAATTTAACAATACGCAATGTGCATTATCTTCTGACATATTATATCTTCTTCAAGATCGTCTTTGCAAATTCTCGATTAATGTTAAATATATGGTGATAAATAGCGACTTAAATCACGATGAAAGAGAGAGAGAAAGTAGCTTGTATATTACCTTTAAAAATGCAATTATTTAATCGGAAATAATAACATAACCTGCATCTTTATTTTGAGATGGTTTTATGTATCATGTCATTATTTTCCCAATCAGTTTGTAAAAGCACAGACAGACGCTTCTAAAGAAATATGTGATTTTATTCTTCAAAAAACAACTGTTTTTTGTCAGCGGTGACACAGTGCCTACTGCAGCACGCGTTAAAAAATCAAAAAGAAAAATCACGCGAAAGATATCGAGACTTGAAAAACAAGACGCGAATCCATTTAATTTATTTGTGGTTCGATATTAGAACAGAAACGTTTGTAACTATTTTTGTATTATTACACTGAATATATTAACACTGTCATCTTGTTACGGCTCGTTGCCCTTTATTTATTTATTTGATTTAATTTATTGTTTGTTACGAAATATAAATGTCGAATGAAGCTAACGAGAACCGTCAATCATATTTGCAAACGCAATCGTGAAAACAAGAAAATCCTTTACTCAGATGACAGTTAAAGACGGTCTCTTTGCTCCACGAATTCGTTCTTGCGATGAATTTTCTTTTCGTATAGCGATATAAAAAAGGAAACTTGACGCGAACATGCCATCTGGGCGTCTCTCGACGCGCGACGAAAAGATCCGTGGCGTCTTGCTATAGCAGCAAATCCAAAACTCCGCGAACGACGAGAGATAATCTCGTTAACTAGCGGGCGCGCAATATTGTAAGAGTGCCTTTTTACCCACTCGAGTTCTTCTCGCCGACTGCAGCGGGCTAATTTTCAACCTCGCTGCATAATATCTTCGTCAAACGTAATTACGAACGTACATGTTAATATCTCTGCACGATGCAGCAGTGTTTGACGGTATCGCATCTTCATCAAGAATGTTTTATTATTTGAATTAAATTTTTTCATTATATAATATAATATCTCATTATTAACTTATAATTAATATGTGTGCTGTGTGTATAACGAATATCTTTAAAAATCAAGCATTAAATAATTATATTTTCTTTTGTGCAATACCTATTTACTTTTATTTTCATACATATGTCTCTGCTTTTCTTATTAGTTGCTTTATTTATTAAATTAATTGATATATAGTAATAGAACTTTTAAGTAATTATACTGCCGAAAATAATGATATTATAGCGATGACGATATCATCACTATTATATATCCATCAATATTGGCATTATTCTACTCTACCTGTCACTGCAGACAGATGAATTTAGTCGAAAGGGCTAATTTCTTGAGGCCTCTTTCCTCGGCGAAGAGTTGAACGCCAAGAGAAAACTTGGCACTGCACCAGACACCGATGCTCCTTGTCTCGTTATTTTTGTTTCACGATTTACGCGTCTCCTTCACAGGACGACCATCGTGGCTTCAGGAGGCAGCTGGAGGACAAACGGCCGGTCGTGGAGAACAATTTGCTGAGCGGCCGCCAGTACATCGCCAATGAGCCTCCGCTGTCGGACACATCGGACTCCGAAGGTACGTTATGAATTAGTTGAATTACACACAAATTGTATTCTTTTGTTCTTTAATCTATTTCACGGAAAAGCAAAAAAAAATTTATAATACGTAATATATTAGGTAAGTACTTCAAGCGTTTTCAAAAGTGATAAAAGTACTTAAAAGAACAGAAACATGTTTCATGAAAGTGGAATTGTATTGATGTTGATTATTTTTACTTTTTACTATGATTGATTTTCTCGTGGCGTTCTTTCGTGGTATTTTTAAAATATTACTTTTATATGAGACAATCAAATAGCTCGGAATTCCAATATCGTCCACTTCGTTCATACGAATGAACATCTCGCGAAGAAACAAAGGAAGTCGGCCAAGTACGTTCATCATTAGTGAAACCACTTTATAACGCAAGACTGAGTTCGTCGATAGTGCGGTCCCGGTAATTAAGAACGGTGGTGTACCTTTCAATATCTCAACAATTCGCGATTTTTATTCTTATTATTCATATCAATTTCCGGGAAGAGAGGCAATAATCTCGAGTCTATCTCGGCCTATCTCGCCGATTTATCGGTTTGGAAGAGAGCACAGAATTCTCCTTTTCTTTGTTTATACCTCCCGTTTGATAATTAACGAATTGATATTACTACCATTGTCTTGCTATCAATGATTATTCTCGGTAACGTTACTTCGAGTCTGCAAGAAGATACTTACTAATGTTCAAAATTAATTCTCTCGGTTTTTAATATAACATGTAATATATATATAATATTAGAAAATATTTCATGTGAACGATATGAAGGAATCGACTACTGAAGCGATTGGAAGAAAATTCACATTTCCCTCTCTCTGAACTATCGATATTTTGCCGAGATTAATAAAATCTTACGTGTATTGCAGCGAACACGGATGATCAGTTGATCTTGTCGCGAATATAAGAAAAATTTCATTTAACCTTTCTCTTTCCCGGCGTATAAACTTGCGAATTGCGTTTTAATAATTCACACATTTTACCTTCCGTGAATTTCCGCGCCAGCTGAGAATTTCATGCCGCGCGGCAAGAATCTAAGAACAACTGCCGATTGTGCTTGCACTGGGATTTCCAGACTGAAAGGCCACTGAGAAATATTTTGCGTTTTTCTTTCTTTTTCTTCTCCCGGTTCTGCAACCTAACCCGCGAGACCAGAAACGAGCTTCATTCTTTACTGTCGCTCCCTTTTCAAGCGCGGCAAGGGCAAGGAACGCGTATAACTGCGACGCTCTGAATATTTCATTTACATAATCCCACCTCGCCGAAAGCGCAGATATTAAGAAAACTCGGATAGATATCTGATGCGAGATACGAGAATTATGTTTATTTGTGAATTTGCACAGTGAGAAATAATTCTCCGCGTATCAATCATAAGCTTTCAAAGAAAAAACAATAATGAGGGTAGCGTGGGGAAAATCGCGATAGGCCGATAAATAAAATCTAAAAAGAAAAAAGAAGAAAGAAAGTGGAACTATTCTATCGCACGTCGAGCAACTCAAACTTAACTCTCCGTCCTCATATATTTGTCTCAACTTTCTTTTCTTCTTAGGCTTTCAAGCTTTCTTTGCCCATTTGCAGCTCTGGTAAGCGACTGACGAAATAACAAAGACACGTTCACGTAGTGAACGAATATACAGAATGCAGAATGTACAATGGATCAAAAAAAGTATTTTGTAATAAAATTATTGTAAGAAAACTAGGTGTGCAAATACTTTTTTGATCTACTGTATGAAAATATATGAGCGTAGAGAAATGGATGAAAATACAAAAATACATCATACAGGAACTAAGTGCGGAACTAGAGATGAGATCGAGTTCAATACGTACTTAAAAATCCGAATTAAATTATCTAATAATCAAGTTTTATTTTCTTAGATTCGAATATTTATAAGAAATAATGTTTCATACATTATACTTGCGAAATAATCAAACTTCTGATTAGTTAGTTTCAAATTTTTAGAATGAGCGGCCTGCAGGATTTGAAATGTATAACTTATAAGTAGTTTGTCGTAACGAATCGAATCTTTACTACTTAATGAAAAGATATTTGTGTGTATGTCTACTTGGAAATAACATTCTTAGTTTTCGAGATACTCATAGAGGGGTCGAACTTATTTCGTCCAGGTTCGAGTATACTTGAAATATTGCTTTTATTTTTCGAAATAATCAGAGTTCGAAACTACGCTAACAAATTCGAATCTGCTTGTAAGATACTTAATCCCATCACTACGCGAAACCCAAAAATTCCCATCAATTAAAATTTATATTTTAGTATTGAAACGTAATTAAAAAATTAATAAACTTCAATGTGTGAGATCACTGAGATCTGAAGATTTAATGTTATGATCATTAATTATTTTCAACTATATATAAAGATACGTTTTAATAAGTTACGTGAGAAAAATCCTATATTTCATTGAAAATGTACATGTATTAAAAATGTTAGCTTTAATTTTCCATTTACAATTTTCTTTTTGTTATTTATATCGAGAGATAATCCTTAATACAATGTATACAATGTACGTACAATGTACGTTATACAGGTGTTTTTTATGTAACTATTGCAAACAATTCTCTCTTTATGTGATATCATATTTTATCGTAATATAATTTCAAATATTCGATTCTGAAATAAAACTTCTGGTGTTAATGCAACTGATGCAACTCTATCGAGAATCGATATGAAGGGTTTCGAAATTAGTCACAAGTGTACACTTTCCAGTTTTCGTTCTGTATCAGCAACTCCAAAAGTTGTAAAATTTAGACGAGATGTTTTATTCATATTACATCGTCTCTGATTGAGGAAGAACAGAAAGGGTGAAGGGAAATACTAAATAATACATCGAGGTGAATTTGATTTCTTTGATTTATTCTCAATTTAATGCGCGGAGATTTCATTTCCAATAATTTTATATACGTTTTCGGATATCGCGAATTAAATCTTACACGTGTAATCTACATTACATGCAGTAATATAGATTTGATGAAAAATAATCTTGGTTTTCTTGCCTGTTTCTGTCCTTTTCATCGGTTGAAAAATCAATTATTATTGTTTATTTACGTCTTTTGAAACAAAAAGTGTTTCCCTGAATATTTATCAGTTATTGCGATAAGTATCACTACATGGTTCAGTGATCAAATTGGTAAAGATGCCCGTCACGGTTGGAAGGAAGGCCCAGGTGCGAACCCTGGCTGGAGTGACAGTTTTCGCAATAAATTCTTTACAATAATTTAAAAAGGATACTTATTAGCGTCAAAAGTTAAATTCATTAATCGGTTTAAAGTATGTGGATTCACTGTTCTAACGGAGAACTGCGTTTCAAGACAGACAAATAATCGATGCACAATTTGCTGAGTTGGAAAAGATATGCAGAATTTTTATAAAAGTATTATTATTATTAGGTTATCAAGATCCAGCTCGACCGAAAATGACATGAATTGTGTCTACTTAATTGAGAATTATATATAAGATCTGTTTTATTTATTATTTAAAAATCCTAAATTGTATTAATAAATATATTTACAATGCGTTTATTTAATTTTTTTCTGACTGCGCGATTATTTGTGCTCTATCGGCTAGAAAAAAGTTTACTTCAGCTAGATAAACGTAACTCCGTCGTGAGTCACGTGGGGTTTTCAATTGAATTAGAAGTATCGCAGTACATCGGTACCGATGGATAGGGAGCTTTAGGAACGATGTCCCTGAGGGGAAACCGGAAACTTGTAGGTGAAATTTACTGAAATCCCGGAGGAAAGCACGACCTGATCTTATGTCATCGTTTCTCTCTCTTGCTTTATAAATCCAATAGCCAATAAGAAATATTTATTGCGCAATAGCACATTTTGAACGCGGTTGCTACTAACAAACTCGACTTTCAAATAAGAGTAAAGTTTCCAATTTCTTTTATGTTTCAATCGATTACTAATAACCGAATGTTTATGGAATCAGTGAAAACATTCGTACGATGTTTCTATTGCAGTCCTGTGTATTTTTCGATAACGAGAAATAACGAGGAGAGATTATTGGTATTTGCGTATGCAATTAATGATATGCGAATCGTTCGTTAATCTTCATTAGAATATTATTCGATACATTTTGAATGAACATACATCTACGTCAATGAACGATAGTTATTATCGTTTATCGGAATAACGCGCGATTGACGCAAAATATCGAAATAGCCAAACCAAACAAACAGTAACAACTGGTGATAATTTAAGCAAGTTTTGACGGTAAGTTCATTAGTCTCCGTCAAAACGTGATCTAATTACTCGAACCGTATTCGCGCAAATTCGTTTGTCAATGCTATCATCGTGTTTATAACAGTCTGTATTCAATGTGATGTTATATCAATATTGTGAGATTAATATACTATCAGAATCAATAATCTATATTTACAATCATATTATTTACAATCATACAATATTCTTAAATGTGTATATAAATTATCTAATTTCCAGAATATTTTAGGAAGAATTGAATGAATTAAATAAGATTAAATATCAGACAGAAAATGTATATAAATTTCTACAGCAATATTTTCTAAATTTATTAACAAATAGGTATATTCAATCATATCTGCAATAGGTACATTTCGTACTTTATTCAAACGTCCACGATCATAAAATATATCGCGTGTCAGCGTGTTTTATAAAAATTATACTATTTATCACACATTTTATTATATTGTTTTCAATATCGTAAATTCATATTATAGGTACCTATATCTATGATTATAGGTACCTATTAACATAACAAGACAATCACTTCTTCGTCTATAAATTGCGAACGAGTTGGTGTATCGCTTCACATATTCAGAGAACGATTTTGTTGAAGTATATAAAAAGTAGGCTAGATACAAATTTGAAAATATTAATGTAAAACATTCAGAACGAATTTTATATGTATGAAGCGATACACCAACATTATTCATTCGTGTATAAGGTATATATATATAGTACCGCGGCTTTCGGCTGCAGTCATTGTCATTCACCGTGCCGCGTGTAATATCCGACGTAAGATATCCGGAATAACCATAACGATAGCTTCGCTCTGCGTAGAACGGATTCGATCCCAATAACGTGGAACGGCTCCTGCGAGCGGGCAACTCCGACGACGGCCGCGCGCGATTTCACTCATTCCGTAGGTAGTCACGTTTCGCGAAACGTGCGCGGCATCGAGTGTAACCAGGCCGGCCGACGTCGATAAATTTCTGGCAGAATAACATCGCGCACGCCGTAAGGCCGGATTATACAATATCGACGTTGAACGTTGAACTCGTCGAGATAGATTATCCGCGAACGAGGGTTCGCGACCCCCGATCGGAGCATAGCCGGAATTTCGGACCCTCGCGCGAAGCTCATCGACCAACTGTCTTTTATTCCCGTTAGCTTCGGAGGTCGAATTTACTATTTTATTATATCTCGAAACATCTCACAATAAAATAAAATATTTGGGTCGTTATAATAATTTATAAATAAATGAAGGTTTGATGAAAAATCTTTCCGATGTGTTTCTTCTGTCAAGATAGATTAAATCCTTTTTGTCTGAAAAATTAGATTTTTGACAGATCCTCTTTTCCGCGGATTGTTTATTTTTACACTTTACATACATCTCTGTAGTTACGTCTACGAATTGAAAACGATTTAATTATACGTCTCCGTCTTACTAGAACGCGCGCGTCAATAATTTCTTTCTGATTGATTGGTCAGATAGAAATAGTTGACCAAGAACCGTTTTGTCTTTTTTTAATGTTGACTGTCATAGCTATAGGAACATGTATAATTCTCTAATATTATCAGGTTTTGTTAAATAGAATATAATTTTTTAATTATATTGCTCAGAAAATCACTGCTTTGAATAATTCTGTAGATCGAATTATGATGATTGAGAAAGCTTCTGTGTGCTAAAAATAAAACTTGGACGTTAAAAGGAATTTTCAAGACATCAAATATCTTTATTATATATCATTATAGACTTTTAAAGAAAAATAATCTCGTAACTGTTTTGAATAACGTATATATTTTATTCATGAAGATATTAAACTGTCAGAAAATAATTTTTAAAACTAAATAAATGAACATTATTATTTGTATTATATTATACTCACTATTCAGTGATATTTAAATAATGATATGGATAAATCATAAAATGAGTCAATTGATATTGTGAGCTACGTAGGGCCGAAAGTTTCCAGCCCAAGGATATAAAAAAATAAAAAGTATTGAAATAAAAAGTGACTATATTAAAAAATAAAAATGGTTGATTTATTTTTTCAACTCATTTTTATATCCTTGAGCCGAAAACTTTCGACCGTTACTGTTACTACGTATTACAATACAGTTTGCTAATACGCGAAATAGAATGAAAGTTTTGCATTTCGTACAGATCGTTTTTATATATTTTTATTCATATATGGCTCGATAGAAGCAATTTACGCTCCGCTCCTCTGGAGAATCTTGCCGTTACTTTCGTAGTCATCCATTTCTCACTTCTTGAAAAATCTAAACGCCGCGGTGATGGAGGAAAGAATTAGCGAGACATTCCGGGGATGTGGATGGAGACGAGAGCGGGAAGTCAGGGAGTGAGAGTTAGATAAACTAGTGGCGTACGTGCCCGGAAAGTAGAGCGTCAACTGTTGAATAGATGGCTTGAGAGAGACGAAGAGCACGGTCGCCTAATTCAATTCGTTCAACAGACTACTTTCGGAGACGTTCTTTTTCGTTCGGTTCGTTTTGTTGTCTACCGCGATCGTTCCAGCTTTTCGACACCGCCATCCTTCTTGCATCGGAGAGAAGCTGCATCACCAATCCGACGTGACGGTTTCATTTGACATGTCGATCTCGGCGGGGGAGATCGGTGGATCCGATGGCGTAGAAAGAAAACGCGTAGATCGCGCGCATTTCTCTTATCGGGAGTAGCTCAAATCGTTCGGAGATACGAAATAAAAAGCTTCTCTATCCCTCCGATTTCTTTAGTACCGCGCCGAGTTTTGCCGCCTTTTGGATGACGGCTCGATAGCGAGCACCGAGTTATCTACCAGGAAAAACGGTCATGGGCGTCCCCGATAAATTTTATCATCTAAAACTCTGAAAATCGCATTTATAAAAAAATTGAAAGACTTAAAAGGCAACGTAAATTTCTCGACCGTGGTTAGTGGTTGATTTTTCTTGAATTGAAATCTATTTTGAAATATATATCGATGATACGAAAAACGATAAAGTTGCCAAACGAATTAATTTAGTTTTTAACGTTCCTTTTGACAGATGGAATATTCGCGACAAAAAAAAGTTTGTAAGAGGATTGTGAAGCAACTTTTTACCTGCAATTTTTATTTGTGTCATCGAAATAACATAACTATCAATTATTACAAATGTGTCGTGCGCGCAGAAATGACACGTGCGTGTCTGCGTAAGCGTAATGCGACATATGCGCGTATAGTTATCGCAACAAACTGCTCTCATTTTCCGCACGCGCGGCAGACATGCACCGCGCTTTTCCGCGGCTTGTCATCCATTAAACCGTTTCCTAGATTGACCGATCAAATGCCATCGTGACGCGAAAGATAATCACGGCCGCGCCTGACGACGTGTCCCGTTCTGACCAAATCGTTTTACCCATCTTTTAATATCATCGACGCGCCTTTATCGCGTGATTTACTGCGCGTATCTCGCTGGAAACCCGTAAAAATGTCGAGGTAGCGCGTGGATTACTGGCATCCAACGAGATTCACAAGGAACCCTTTTATGTGTTTTTTTTCTACGCCATCCGGAACTTCACGCGTAACGAAAAGCAGAAACGGCGCGAGCTCGAGTTATCCCAAGCCTATCCCGGGAATTAATTGTCCTATGAATCACGCATCGTATCATGCGGTGGACAGTTTTTATATGCATGTTTAGCATTGATAACGGTGACGCCGTACCTATATATGCCCTCTCGCTGGCTCCCTATCTACCGTGTGTTATGTTGATTTATGTTCGCGATATTCCCCAGCTGGTCTTCGCCGCGATTCATTCTGCGCATCAGCATTTAATCATCGCGCCGCATGAATTTATCGATCGACAGTGTTGAGAAATCAGGAAAGAGGCGCGTGTTATTTTTGATCAATTCGCTCGACTCGATCTCTTCGTTTCTTCGACGAATATAACACGCTCGTATTTTAACAGACCGTAAAGTCAAGTCGGAAAAATGTGATCTTTGGTCTATTTGTTACTTAACGACTTTGATGCAGAGTAATATTATGTTAGGGACGTGGCCACAAAGAGAAATTTTGCCGCATAGGAATGTACGCGCGATCATATTTTTTCAATATTTTGAAACTCAGAAATTTGATATTTCATCCATTTGAAACAATACACTTGTAAAATAACGAAAGTCTGGAAGCGGAATAAAAACTAGAGCTTTGCAGGTTTGTTCTGGGGAAAAACGTTTAACGGTTTATTTTCTATTTGTCTTTTCTATAGCAGGCAGAGAATTGGACGGTGATTCCAGGGGATATCGAAGCGCCGAGGAGCAGGCGCGCGAATTGACGCGGAGCATTCGCCGCGAAGTGAATAAACTTTCCGAGCAGTGGAACGCTTTAATCGAACGTAGCGATGCGTGGAAGCGGAAACTCGACGACACCGCTAACGTGAGTACCTTACTCCATTCTTACTTACACAGAAAGCCGCTTACCTTCGAAGTGTATTCTCTGATATGAATACCAATCTTTTGCTTTTTGCGGAAATAAATCCGGGATTGGCCCCTGAACCCAGCTGTATACAGATCGAAAAGCTACTTCAAGGGGCGGCACTCGGAATTTTTAACGCGCGAGAGATCATTTTTTCGCTCGAGCTCGAACGCGCGGAGAAGCGAAACTCCGTAAATTGCAAAATAATGTGCATAATTATGCACGGATTTTAGAATTACTAAATTTAAAAAAAAACTGCATGATTAACGATCTCAGAATTACTAAAATGAAAAGAAACGGCGGTTATCGATGAAGCGTTAAAATTGTTGCGTGTTTATGCAACAATTTTAGAGCAAAGAGAAATTGTTGATCGTCGAGCGAAGATTAATTGGTATACACGAGGAACTTTGCTACGTGATTTTTCGTAGGGTAGACGGGTAGCGAGTAATTGTCAGAGAGAGTAAGAGAGAGGGAGAGGGAATTTATTTTTAATATATCAGGTACACACAGAAGCTAGATGCGCGTAGATACGAAATTCGTGATTTATGATACATCTCGATGGACAGATAAGAGAGATGATGTTTGCGGACGGGCTACGAGTTTCGCAAGAATTAATTGATATTTTGTTGCTGGGCTTAATATGCAAACTTAAATTAAGCGCGAAAACTTAAAGTTTCCTTGTAGCGGCGAGCGAATGCGAAAACTTTGATTTATATCCCTTGCCCCCACCCCCTCTGCTGCGCCGCAATATTATGATAGATCGAGAGAGACAGATAATAAGTCCGTGTAATATTAAATGCTATCGAAAGTTACTTTAGAGAATTTACCCTTGTGCAACACAAAAGAAACTTAAACGAGAATTCTTTTATCTTTTAATGAACATTTGCTCGTAAGGAAAGCTCGTAAGGAAAGCTCAAGTAATTTGCTTACATCTGTAAAAAATGTAAAAGAAAATATTAAACGATTATATAAATTTGTCACCTGTTTAAAATATTGATCTTTTAATTATAATAAATAAAAAAAGATTAGACTGATTTTTCTGTGTCATTGTACTAAATATATAAAACTTGAAAAATATTATTTGTTACTATATATATCTTGCAATTCTCTCTCACAAATAGCTTTAAATTTTTATAATTAAATTTTATAAATGGAAGATATGCTTTCTTCTCTCTTCTTTCTTCTCTCTCTTGGCTTTGATATCGCTATGGCATGGCCGAACATAGGTATATGATGACCGTGAGACGGTGTATTTGGCCTTAACAAGAGTTTTACAAGAGAGGCGCAGTGACGACAGAGCGTTACGAGGCTCAATTTTTCTCTTGTATTGCTTTATGATTGCCATTGCAATTTTTTCTATGAGAGGTTCCATTTGTCGGAACGACTTTGCGCCCTGGAGGAAGCAACCGGACCGTTTATTGGCGAGCACCGAGAAAAGACGTTCGGAAACGAGCTGCCTTGTAGTAAAGGCGATCCTCAGATACGTTCCCAGCCAATCAACGCTCATGTCGCGTCTAATGCCACCGAAATCTCGAACTCACGTCTTTTTCGATATCGGAAATAGCTCCCATTTCCGGGACGTTCATTTAATCCGTGGGGGGGGGGGGGGGGGGGGGATTCAACTTTGTGTCGCGCATGTGTCGATTTTTGTGTTTGATAAAGCACGTAATATAACTATCTCATGGAAGTTGCATTCCCCAGTATTATTGGGAAACGTGGAGACCCTTCATCTAATAGCATCTCGTTTTTACAAAAGAACGTCGCTATATATAGTAGGTATACAGATATACGAGTTTTCCTTGAGGGATCTCGACTTCATTTCAAATCAAATATCGGCAGGCTGATAACTTTCTATATAGTTACAAGTGATTGGAAATGAGCTTTTCCGTGAACTGAACCCCTCTAATATTAAAAAGAAAATCTTATTATCTACTATTTATTCTCCCAAAAATCTCTGTAAGTTTTATTCTTTTGGCTTTTAATTAGACATATAAGATATTTAATAATGAGCAAATTAATTTTCTTTAGTACTATAGCAGGGTGCGCGTATTCTACAGGAAAGAAGTTCGATAATGAAAGAATATAAAGACGCTATATATTTAATGTCGAAAACGCAGGAATCGCGCGAAAAGGCACGATCAAATATTCAGCGAGGAAAATCCGTCGACCGACTTCATCAAAGAATTCGCTCCTCGAGTTTAATGCAAACCTTACGAAGTGCCGGCTCGTGTATACGTCCTCGAGCGAAAAGAGCTTCGCTCTGCAGCGAGTTCCTCTCCGCCGGAGAAACCGTTTATAAGCATCGCCGGGCAAGGAGAATCTCGTCTCCTTCTCGCTGCTCCTAATCCGGGAAGGGTCGAGAATTTATTATCACGGGCGACACCGCGCGCGATGACGGCGACGGGTGTATTCGCGATGCATCGATAATCGTATTCGATTCATCGCTCTCAGGTGCCCAGGTGCGGGCGGTCGAGATCGGCGGTGGATCGGAGAAGCGTAAATCGCGCTTTCACGATTCTCGCGCGCGCGCTTGTCAAGGTTTAATGCATCGCGTCGGCCTCCCCGCGCGATCCCGCGTTTCCCCTGCTTTCTCCGTCGCACCTCGTTTTCTTCTCTTTCGCGGCATCACACCCTCGCCTCGGTCTCATAAGCGGTTTTACGATTTGCATCCCGTTCGCGTGAGAGGCCCCGATACTCGAGCGCGGCTGAATATTCCACAATTGCGCGCGAGAACGCCGTGCGAAAATGAACTCCGCGGTGGTATCGTCTCCGAGAGAGAGAGGAAGGGGTATATCGTATTTCCGGAATCTTTTTTCTACAAAAATGATTATCGACATGCTTTAACTTTGATCATTGATTTTGTGCAAGATTAATGCATATATATTTAAGGAAATAAAAAGTATTTTACATTTAAAAATATATTATTCTATTGAAACATTATATTACTTAAAAATATTCTGTACAAAATTTTTCGATGGAAATTCTGGATGGTCAAAATTATTCGGAATTATTCAATTTGCACGGAATTTATTTGATTATGAAATCTGCATGACACACACTTTGAATTAGAGAAAGATTATTATTAATTATTTTATTAATATTAATATAGATTTTTTTGTACTTCTAAATTTCTATGAAAACTGCTTTCTCTCTTTTTCTTTCTGTTGTTTTTCTTTGCTTATTTTTTTTTTTTTATTTATTCTTAGAGGACTTATTCTAGAAATCTTGAATATTAATAAACGCTTTATCTATTTCTGCAGTATAACGTCGATGTACAAAATAATCTATATCTCAAATAAGGTACGATTCCGTCGCAGTTTGATTCTCGAACGGAGCGCAACGCGCACGCATACCAATCGGATGGAATTCACGATACATCTACGCAATATTGTCTACGTCGATACGTAGCAGAACTCTGATTGCATAACTATCAAAGCAACTAACTTGCGTACATCGGTAACAGAATAATATAACGATGACGCTGAATCTTCGTTTATTGATTTATTTGATTGTTCTTTTTATACGTGGCTGGTTATCGGCCATACTCGCGGGAAAACTTTCCGTCAGGTCGTAATAAAACCATGACGACGGATAATTGATAATCTTGATTCGGATGGAAGCACGCGGGAGGTACGCTAATTAAAAACTTTTATCGGATACCGTCGTAAACGTCAAGTGTATAACGTAATTAAATTGTAACGGACGACTAAACGACACGATGAACTGGCAATACAAATTGTAAAGTATTAATTGACTTACGCAACGTTAATAACTATTAATGTCAATTTATGAGCCAAGCGCCGAGAGATATCCTTCGCGTACTCTGAACATGACCCAGAAATTTTATACGGTCTCTTGAGTATGAATATTATTAATAAAGCTGTTGATATTGATAGTTAAAACGATTTCGCTGAATTTATTCATTTAGAAAGAAACTCTATCTAAAAGAACTTCATTTGAGACTTGATTAAATTTAAAAGTTAAAACTTAAAGTTTGAAAAGTTGCAGCATAAAATGTTCTACTACAATAACTATAATAGTTAATATTTATCGAGGAAAAATTTTTCCTAAATTTACCGACGAAGCAGAACTTAAAAAAGAGACACGCGAGTTTCAAGAGCCTTTATGCGCGCATCAAGAAATCAACTAAACAGTCTAAACACAAATTACAATTAATAGAAACTGTTACATTTTATGTCACATAATGTCAATTGCATATTTAAGCTTTAACAAAGAAGATATATATTAACTTCTTTTTAATGGATTCTGATACAACATCCATTAGCATCGTGGAATCTATTTCAATATAACTCGAGTGCTCCATTGACTATAAGCGGCTTATGTTGTTCAGAATAGTTAATTTTGCACGAATAGCTAATTTATTATTATAATTTCAATATTTGATTAAATCATTTATCAACTGTCAAAATATCTGTTAATATAATTCACGAAATTATACCACAAAACTATTATTTTTTTAAGAGCTAAGAGCTTTCAGAACTTTATTTAATTTTATTTAATTACCATATGCAAAAACTATTTTATTGAATTTAATCGTGCCGGCTAAGTACCAATATCATGACTGATGACCATCTTGTTCATAAAATCGGCCTTTATATCTATTTGCATAAATTAATGGAACGTTATATGGCATATTCTGACTTAGCCATTGCTTTGATACGTATATGTTAATTTAATCGCTACAAGTCTCCAGAAATTCATCTTGTAAATTGTATATGGACATGGTTGTCGAGGGGCTCTCCGATTGCTCCCAGTAACCAGTAAGACTTAATTGCAAGATGTATATTTATATGTATATATGTATATTCATACATAATACTTCTATTTGTTTTCGTTAAGGCGAGTTTGAATAACTGCCAACTCCTCTTCGTTCGATCCGCGCGCGAACCGCGTTAATAGAATTGTCACGTTTGGATGAATTAGCCTGTTGAAGACTCGGCAACGAGACTCTTTTCGTCCTTATGCTGTATTCAAGGTGTTTCTATAATGTCGGATGGCATTGATAATTGGCGCACGTTTATCGCTCGGAAGCGAACGGGGACCGGTCGACTGACGAACGTCTCGAACAAGTATAGAAAAATGCTTGCCGTAGTATCCGTCAATTAAAAGTGCATCGTGTTAACGGTTATGTGACCGATATGATGCACCCGGAAGATCAAAGTTTTCGCGAATCAGGAGAGTTCGCGACGCAAATGCATAATTCATGAACGAAACACAATTTAACTTTTAAATTCCACGCTCTCGTTGGTCCCTTTCCTCCTTCCTCACTCTCTCCTGTCCTACCTTTCGTCGCGCTTTAATTATCGGCTATCTGGTAATTACGGGCGACACCTTCTTTTTGGTCGCCCGGAATTCGCCGCGGTCTTATATTAATTCGAGTTCCTATCGGATCCGTGCGCCCGGGATCGCGCCCAAAATCGTTCCCGGCAATGCAAACGAGGCGAAGCGAAATGTTTTTTTCGAATAGTCCTCTTTTCCTTTTCACTGGAAAATCGATATGAGAACGTTCGATGCTTAGCCGTGCGAACGTCCGTTCCTGTGATTTTACCCAGAGCTTTGAATAAAAGCGTTAACGCGCGCTCCATTTTGAAATTTTCATATCTTCTAAAATCGTTTAAGCTTATAGGTAAAATGGGCGTAATTGGAAAACTTACCCTTTCTATTAACTTCTACATCTGTGTGACTACCTAATGAGTTTTAGAAAATATGACCGAAAAACACAGATCCTACAAAAAAAGACAAAAATACACAACACATATTAAAACAAAAACATGAAATTTTATTTTTGAATCCTTTTATTTTTGTCGATGATTATATAAACTTATTATTCTTGTGGAATTTTTTAAATTAGAAGAAAATATTAATTTGTGCGGGAAAAGATTCGGCTTCCTTTTGGGACGGACGCAGGGATCTCATTTTATATCGAGACGAGATGGTTGTGGCATTTCCGCGAACATGTAATTTCTTATGAATCTCCATGTAAATAAAATTCCTTGTCAAACATTTATTTATTGATATATTCTAATATCTTCGTCAACGCTATTGTTTTTCCTGGTATTGCATAAGAATGTCATCTGGTAAATCATTAACAAATTCCAAAAGTGAATTGTATATTTTAGATTCTTGTTGTCCACTGCTGGACTGTCCATTGTCCCCCACAATGCCCACATTGGATCTGCAATGCATGTATACACAGATTAAAAAATAAGAAACTACTAATGTAATTAGAATTACTAAGAGACACATGCGAACCTTTACTAAACATAAATATTGATATATTGTTTAGTTTAAATCTTGCTAATAGTTGAGTCAGTTAGCTTTCTTTCTACAATAGGGAAAACCGAGGCTATCTGTCTACGGGAGCTATATGCGTCCACAGTACTGCTATTTCATGTGTTAAGAGATAGATATCTCTACCATTCCAACAAATATTTGAAAAAAGCTCTACGTAAAAGATTCAGAAGTTTATTTTCTTATCTTGCGATGCTTTTCACAGACACAACATGCGTTACAAAAAAAAGCGAAAGCGATTATCAACATTTTTCGACGGTCGAAAGATTTGTTATGCAACAGTAATTTAACTCAAATTAAGACAAGAAATTTATAATATTATCAATTAATATATAGTTATCAGATGTGTGTGAGAAGCGTTAAATCTTAATTCCGCATAATCTAAAATTTGCAACATGCTAAAGACTGAAAAATGTGGTCGGGGCTATCTGTTTTATTTTTGATGGAGTAATGTGTCCACAGACTTCAATGACGGATTGTTTTTTGTTTTTTTTATACGTAGATAATGGTGCATACGTACAAAAGAAAGACCGATAAGGTAGATTTATCTAATAAAATTATACTTAAGGCGATTAAAAGATTAAAAATTGAGCGAGAATCTTTTCGCAAAAATGGCGTTAGAATTCGAAATAAATGTTCGAACTCTCACTCGCTACTGTAAAAAAATGACTTACGAGCAGCTACTTGATTCTGCGATTCAAAAATCTTCGCCAAATTTTTATTTTAAAAATACACGTCAAATAAATATATATGAGTTTGTCCAAAATTATTTAGTATTTTCTATTTCATACATTACTGAGGAAAAAGTAAAGCCTCAATGCAAAAGAATTGCCTCAAATGCAAAAAAAAAAAGACTTAAAAAATTGAGAAGATAAAAGAAACTCACCACATTGATTTTGCAACGGACTCAAAATCAGTTTGAACGAATAAAAACAAGTCAGCTCCACGCTAATCCTATCAAGGAATCCTATCAGAAAGTTTATACAAAACGCCTATTATTGCTCTGACTCTTTAGATTAGACAATTTTTTAATATTATATATTAATAATAAATAATATTAAAAATAAGTATAAAAATTAATATAAATAATGTGTTTTTTATTATGTGGACAGATAGTCCCGTATACGGAGCCACCTGCATGTCTATCGCTTGACTTGCCCGCACGTAAAATATTCATCTCTTTAAAATGTTAAATGATAAACGATTCTAATCACGTTTTTTTTTTATAGGAAGCTTGAAAGGTTACACCATTAAAAATAAAATTTTCAACCTTTCAATATCTTTATTAGTTTAACTTTTCAATATCTTCATCAGTTTTTCAGTAAACTTTAAGAAAGCGTAAAATGTAGACAGATAGCTCCGGTCTTTCGTATTAATCAAACATTTAGATTAAAGTACACACCGTTTTACCCACATTGTCAAGTTAAAAAGTAAAACTTATTGTTATTTGTAAAGTTTATTAGAAGAGTTTCTGTACATCCAAATTGTTTTTTTTTTTATCTGTACAATTATTACAATATTGCAGATTTTAACAATTATTATAATAAACAGTAATATTTATATTTTTAATTTGTGTTTAAAATACTAAACTGATAATGCATAAAAAGTTAGGGTTCGCTCATGAGACGGAACGCGCGGAGCTTAACCAATGTTAATTTGGTTGGCTTTGAACTGATTTTGAAATAACAAATTCAAGTTATCAGATCATGACATAGACTTAAGTAAATTAGATTATAATGTAACTCAAATAATTATTGGATCTTTGATATTTATTATATCAAAATTTTCGACTCTTATTAATATTGAAATAATGAAATATATAGATTTGCATCGTAATAAAAGATGTATTAAACCAAAAAATTACACACATAGAAAAATATAAATAGTAAAACTCAAGCAGAGTAAGCCAATTAACTAATTACAGCAGAGAGTTTTAAATCGTATAGCCTTATCTTTTCAGCAATTTTCGATTGATTGGCCAATTCTTTACTGTTGAATTTTAATTACATCTTTCTACATGTCCCTTATTGGCCTTATATTCTGAAGAAAATGTTATGTATACGCTTTAATTTTGAAGTGCTGATAAAATTGTGCAACATTTTCCTCGGATATCAAACACATTGTTTTATAAAGTAATTTGGTTTGTAACGTTTTATTTTCTATGGTTCTTATTTTGACTAAAATAACATTATTTCACAAAACAATTTTCTTACAACAGACGCTTGCTTATTATTAAGGTACGTGATAAACCCTCGGTTGTCACCTTTTGTCGAACACGTTTGTCACACAGGATCAATTTGACTCCAACTAATTTTCAAGCAGCTATTGTTCAAAAACTAACAGTTTAAGTGGATCGCAAAAAATTCTATAATTAAATTTAAACATTGTAAAATATATCTCAGTAAGCAAGAAACATCAAGAAACATTTCAGCTACATTGCAGCAACGTTGTAACTTTCATTTTTCATGTTTTTTGCTCAAAAAAGGTTCCGGGAAAAAAGGATTAGATCTGACTAGATCAAATTATATCTCAGCAGATCAAATTTTATTTGGTGAGATATGCTCAGATATGACTTCTCATGCTGCGCAGATCTGGTCATATATGTTCATATATACAACTATATATAACATACATATGAAGTGTAATATGGTCTTCGACGGCTCAGATCAAACCATATCTGCTCAAATCGAACCATGTCTGTGATTGAATTTCATCGAAACAGTCCAGAACTGACTGTAGGACACGTAACGGAAAAATAAAGACACTTATTATATAAATTTGGTCCAAGCTATCGATTAAGCCTAGTTAGAACTTGATCCGTTCACTAGTTATCGCGAGATCTCAAAATCTCGGGTGCTTGCAACTCATCACATCGCGTAAAAGAGTCACGGTGCGGTCTCGCTTCGCGTGTACTTGGCGCGAAACACTACCGTGTCTCTTGATTTCTTATGAATCTCCATGTACGCCGCAAAAGTTCTTTCAATGTAGATAAATGAAAAACTTAAAATTATGAGTTCTGCTACTGTAATTTCTCAGCTCTGATGCTGGCAACAAAACAAATATTGACATATATTAAAAAGTCTTTTCCTGGAGTTGATAGACGCCCATCATTTATTACGAGCAGAGAAGTTTTATCTCGAGAATAAAGCGAGGCAAAACATTCTTTTAAAGTACAGAACTGTTGGGAACTATTTTGTGTAAATAATTTGTGATGGCCATTACGAAGAAGTGCTAAACAGTATTTATCGGGCGCCTGAAAAACGAAAGCTGATGATGAACGCCATAGGAACTCACAGTAATGGTTAATTGTGAGTTAATTTTGAATCCACAAATTAACATTGTGTTAATTTTAACGAATTATGATATTGGAAAACGTTTACTGTATATTTTTTTATCAATGGTATAAATATATTAACGCAGCATATACATAAATCCGTGTACAGAATAAATTTAGATGCGAACATTGAGTATTATGCAGTTATATTAACGCCTGCTAAAAATGTCACGAGTGTCCAAATGTCATATATTTTGATCGCTTCTCGCTGCAGCTCTGGAAAACTTGCATGTGGAAAAAAAATACAGAAATAAATCTCACCTTCTCGGACGTTGACGGGTCAGACCAGAGTGTAGCGGAGCGCGGTACCCTCGGTGGGGTGGAGGGGGGGGACGGATGGTTGCAATCGCGAGATATCCCGGTTTAAGCTCGAAATTAAGCCGAACCGAGCAATCCGAGTCGTCCTACCGAGGAATTCTCCTCCGTAGTTAGGTATGCAAAGCAGGAAGCAAGGCAAGAGGGAGCTTGGCCAGGCCCAATCAGAGAATATAGCTAGCGGCAGTTGTATGCACGTAGAGGTGCATTCGCGCAAGCAGCACGAACACATAAACACGCGCGCGCACGCGCGAACACACATACATAATGTGGGGCACACAGCGCAATGTCGCCGTGCATCGTGCATCCACAGGCACGTAACACACTTATCCTGGCTGAGTCAAAATGAATGAACGAATGCACACACTCGTCCGGGCCAGCTTTGGAAGCTCAAACATCGTCTTTTGAATTATAACCGCGCCATCGGATTATCTTCCAAATCACTCCGGATAGCGCGTTTCATCGTCGAGATGACACGGCACAATCCGCGTTCCATTTGAAAGTATATATTCAGCGCCACGTGCGAGCTCACTCGTCTTTGTTCGCCGAACCGGAAGTTCTGAGAATTTATTACGCAACGTAAGGGGTCTTCGAGTATTAAAACAGATTAGATTAGACACACCTAGACTAAGTTTATGACACGCTTTAGAAAGAAGCATTCACATGTGAGCGATATACGATCGGAAGTGATTAATTAACGACGATATTTGTCTAAAAAATTAACGAAGTATAATTTTTAAAGATATTTTTTAAATATAATAATAGATTATCTTTTCACGCATAACGTACTCATTATTCTTATACTTAACTTTGTACAAGGTAGGAATATAAGATACATGCTGAAGTGCATGCTAAAAGTATATTATTCTTTTGGTTGTTCAGATATAGTTTCAGACTGCTTAATATATACTTGGACACTTTTTACAGAAATTTAATACGTGTAAACTTCGAGAATCCAAGACAGTCACTGCCCGTGACGATTTCAACGTGATATCAATACAAACTCGGTTTGTGCACTGCAAATCTAAGTATTTTATTTAATACACTTTTTTGTAGTCACTTTTTAAACGTTACTTTAAACGCTTTTTTGATTAAAAAGTGTTTTATTTTAACTCGGTTTTAGTGTTTTATATTTTGTGTGTAACGCTTAAAAAAAATGCTTTATGTGTTTTTATATTGAATACGTTTTCTAAACGTTTAAAAAGTGACTACAAAAGTATATTAAATAAAACACTTAGATTTGCAGTGTGATAATAACTAAATAATCGCGTTATGTAAAGCCACATATGCACAAAGATACATATAATCATATGTTATGTGCATATACAGATATATATAAAATATTACATATATGCATTTTCCAAAGTGAAATGATAATACACAGCAATTTCCGACTCGCGTCAGTATCAATCCAATTCCCGACGAGCGGGTACTTAATCAACCAATTAACGATGGCTCACTAATTAGTTAATTACAGGGCAAATTTGCAGCAAACTACAGTGCCGTAGAAATTGCATGTGCCAGGCGTTGTATCTTTAAATTGAGAGGAAAAATGACTGGTTGATGTCAGCGCTATTGCTATCGTTAATGCCGGACCCGTGTACGTAATTATTTATCCCGTGTGTCATCTTAAGATATAGTGGTTCCGCCACTTCACGCATGCACAGGTATATTAATGATCCCGAGATTACGTCATCCGATAATCTATCGGCGGAAGCGAGGCAGAGGAAAGAACATTTCCCATTGAGTATCTTAATCAATCTAATAATTCACATAAACGTTCCGCAGTATAATCTATCAATTTGCTGCTAATAGCTTTATTGCCAAGATATGCATGGCGAGTGCGTTGTATCTTTGATAACATATAAAGTTAATAACAAGAACCGTTAAGATAATAATCGGTCTATGCACGTATTCAATACAGAATTGCTGATCAAGCATTAACAACTTTATACCTTGCTTAAACGATAGACTAACGGGTACTTCTTGATTTCTTTAATTTAAGATTATATTAAATATCGCGCTTTACAGATCTTACCAATACTTTAGCGTTGCAAGTTAATACGTGATAATGTATAAAAATGATAGAAAAAATTAATCTGTAGGATTAATCAAGAAGCCGAGGCTTGTAGAAGCCTTATGTGTCTACTTAAATGCTAATTTACCGTATATCGAGCGCGTTTGTCGATTTTGATCGACGAGACATGCTCGTCGCACGTCGCGAAAGAGATCAGCCACGAATTTGCATACCTAATCGGCGAGTCTTATTATGCGCACGACGCATCGTCCGCTGTCGTAGAGAATCCACGGTGGAGGAAGTTTGAAGTTGACTCGAATTAAAAGTACGACCGGAAGCGACTACTTATGGACGGTGGTTGCGCTCGCTCGCTTCTCTTCATCCTCAGGTTCAACGACGCGACAAATTCCGCTCGCACCGGCGCGCCACGTCGCGACGCGACGCGACGCGACGTCCAAATATACGCCGGTCTGCGCGGTTCAAGTTCAACGCACCCGCGCAATAAATGCGGCGCGACACGACGTCTTTCATAGTATGTAAAATATACAACATATTAAAATCTTTATACGCGCAATAAATTGCGATGCCGGGATTCATGCTACTCGGATAAGACAGCTGGATAAGATGCGCTATGCCATTTCCACCGGCAGTCTTGAACTCGGTTTAACTTGCGAAACCCTAAGAATTTTCGCGATTATTGCCGAACGATATTTGTACGATAAGAATATGATAGATACGTCGACGTGAGAAATTACATAGTGTATTTAGTAAAAGTTTCTTAATCCTCTAATCAGAATTTATGTCTCATCTTTCACTGATCGATAGATTTAAAATAAGCATTACATTGAATGAACTCGGGAGAATAATCATGATCTTTTATAACAAGCGAGAGATCAGTATGTAAAGAAGAAAGATGGATGATGTGTGGATGGATGTGTGTTTTAAGTATATAAGAATTGTAAACCAAGTTCTTTCTTGGCGTATAGCTAAAGACATATATACATATATATATGTATAACAAGCGAGAGATCAAATCTCTTTCTATTATGTACAAGAAAACATTACATACTTTTGAAAATACTTTAAAAAATTTACTGAGCCATTTGGGAGCATCCATTTCTAGCATTTTGAATTAATAAAGTTGCAATAAGTAAAATATTACTTTTTAAATGTATTCTCATCCACATTTTACGGCATTTCCGTAAAACAGTATATACCACAGTATTCATCAATTGTTATAACAAATTTAAACGCGTGTATAAGCACGTGACACAAAATACAATAAAATCATTTCTCTAAATGTGCGTCCTAAATTTTAAATGCAAGCTTGCAAATATGACGTGAATTTTTTCAAGCTAATGTAAGAGTCGATCGAGGGATTTAAGAACGCGGAAAGAGCGCAAAATGAACGGTTGGTTGATCGCGAAAATCTCGGTGGAAACCGTGGCAACACGGCGCTTCGTGGTTGCTGTAATATCGCATTGTAATGTTGCGCGCTCTCCGGCTCTCTTGCATTAAACATGAGCTATATATCGGCATTGTGTTCTATACATAGACCTGGGCTAAATTTACATTATGTTTATGTGGCTAGTAATTGAACAGGACGTGTCAGAGTTGACATGCGAGAGCTCGGCTGCGCGGCGAGGTCCCCGTGAGATTCGAGAACAAGGCCTCATCGTCGTCGTCGTCGTCATCATAGTGCCGCTAAATGATTCTATCCAAAGTATTGCGCGCAATCTTGGCACGCTTCATGACAAAAATAAAATTATGCCTTTATACAACGAAGATTAAATTATGAAATTGACAAAGTATCGAAGAAGCAAAATGCGACATGGTTCAACTTATAACATATATTGTCTTTTAAATGGACCACTATAGTGGCGCGATTCTATCCGTTTTTAACAATTTAAACGTGTTGAAAATTTAAGCACAGTAAAATTGGATTTACTTTTCAAACGCGAGGTGTTTCTCTTTTTTTTTTTTTTTTAAGCAAGTGCGAATCAGGCAAACATCGGTTTTTGATACGCACAATTTAATTTATCAGCTTTTTGATCAACGTGTGAACATATTTAAGCCTGGAAAAAACTTTAATTTTATTTAAAAATTTCTTGATTAAATATTCTTTATGATTGTAACATCCAAAATACATTTCACACAAATCGGAACTCGCGTTTGAAGAACAAAAAACTAGAAAAAATGTATATCTTTAATTATTGAAGCCGTTTTTATTTCGTGTTTCAATCGCTTTCGGGACTGAATAAATCGCTGCAACTTTATGCTTATGTAAATGATCCATTTATTGTATATGGTTGATCCTTGAACCTAGATCTGTGATCCGTGAACAACATTTAGAATATATAGGAAAAATTCTACACATTGCTATTATATACCATGAGTTGTTTGCGAAGTCAGAAATTTGCAGGAGTGTCGTCTTTGCAAGTATAAAGGGATTATAATTCATACAGTTCATAAATACATTATAGATACTTGCGAGACGTCTAGAGTATTATAATAATATAGTCCAACGAGATAAGAATTACAGAAAAGAGATTAAGAAACGTAATAAACTTTAATTGAAACCATTGCAATATTTATAATCTGAACACGAGATCCTGACATTCGCGTCAATAATCAAAAATTTATGGAAGTAAGAATTTCATGGCTGTCGTTTTTTAAAAGCAATTAGTGATCGATAAGAGAGACCGCAGAGTTTTGACGTTGAAAACTGCAGAAAACGAAAGCGGAAAATAGGATAATGATTCACCCTCGTCGTAATTAGCGTAGAAAAAATGCAAATCGTGCACAGATTACACGCTCCTTGTGCTCCGTACAAGTTAGATTGGGTTTTATCCAAATGGCCATATCCTGTTCTAAAGATGAACCCGGATCTACAAGTTTACTCACGCCGCGCGACGCGTAATACTTCAAACTCGGGCTACATCACGTTTCTTCGCCGCTCTCATTTGTAAATGTTACCCACACATTCTATCACGCGCAATAATCGCGCATTTGACGTGCAGTCGCGGTTCGCACCCGCGCGCGTATCGATTTATAATTACGCGCGAATGTCGCCGTCGCGGCGTCCGAGCTACTTAACAGACAATAATGCATTAATTGCCGATCAAATAAATCGATTCTCGTAAACGATTACGCGCATCCACCATGCTCATATATATAATATATCCTCGATCGTTTATAATATCATCTCTTATTGGTATGCGGATAAAACGCGGAAAATGATGGCGATCATAAACGCTTCTTCATTAGGGCTTGTACGAACGTACAAGCGCGTAAGCATATACAAGGGAGATATAAGCGAGCGCAATAAATGAATAACGGATTAGTTTCAGCGATGGATAAAGCGATACGGCGCCGATGCTGTGTGTATAAAATAAACTATGTGTAATGTAAATGAACAGTCGGTTAATATTAAACTTTAGCGCGCGGCCGCTGAATCGTATTTATAATTGACGAGTCCGCGGCCGTTACTCACCGCTTATCCTTGCCCGGTTTATCCATGCGCACACACGCGCGTGTATTCGCGCGTATTATTATACGCGTACGTTTACACAGCTAGCTCTCGGCGATAGCGGGCGGATCGATGACATTTTTTTTGCGCCAAAACGATACGCAAAACGACACGTTCGGTGAAAACGATGCGAAAATAAATCGCTCCTCGTTGAATGTCGACACTGTGCCACGTTTAACACGACGTTAATTGAATTGCCCGCGATATGGCAATTAGCAGATGATAACCGTGTTGCTCAAGACTTCATACGCCTGATCAAAATCACGACGGATTATTTAATTAATTATCAATTAGCACGCGGGAACGCGCACGTTACATCCATGGCCATTCGATTTCAAAATTATGAAGCGGATAACATTTGTTTGACGTTGATTGAAGGATCATCTAAGGAATTACAAGTGTTATACATGGTGTAATTCGTGAAATTTGGATGTTTATCAGGGAAACAACGATTTATCAGTTGAAAGGGATCAATTAATACTGCAGTTTGAAAGAGAGAGAACAGGTCTGCGATAAAGGAGAAAATACGGGATCGACTCCAGATAACCACGTATCCGTGCTTACCGGTCAATCCGACCCGTGATCCGTTCTCCAACGGATTTTTCAAGAGGGACCGAGCAGTGCCGGGATCGGCCGAGGGACCCGTGGGCCCGCACGAGGGGCCCCACAACAGGCCGGCTTCCGCTTCTCTCGGCGCGGGGCTCTCGCGTTTGTTCCATTATTCCCGTCCTCCCCATCCTTCTCTCCCTTCCCCTCTGTACCACGTTGCGGACCCTACGATTTCGTAGCGGTCGAGGCCTACCGATCCGCGCCGTGCATTCAGTCGGCGTTTCGCGGCGAAGCGCAAGTGCGCGCACGCATGCACGCGCGCACGCACGTACGCTGCACGCATACACGCGCGATAAAAGGGCCTCGGAGTAAGGATGTAACAGCTGCTCTTAGAGACCCATCGCACGTCCGCGTATACCGTCGCCCTTCACGCCGCGTGTGGGCGACCGGCAGCGAAGAGAAAAAGGAAAATAAAAAAGAAGAAAAAGAGACGCGCACCCGCGTGGAGAAGTGTCGCGGCTGGTGATTCGAGATATGAGAGAAATCGCGCTCGAAGCATATACCGGTGAGCACCGTGAGAGAGTTGATCGTCGCTGATCCTTATAAATCGGGTCTATCCCATTTCCGCGAGATCGATAAAACGCGCACGCCAGCGAAAAGATATATCATCGCGCGCGCTGAGTGAAATCAGTTTCGTAGGAAGGCGAGCGATGTCATCGGTTGGATGCGTGCCGGATGGATGTTACATCTTAGCTGGTGATTCGAATTATGAAGAAAAAAAGATTTAAAAAATCGGAGGACTTTAAGCGAAAATTGGAGCAACGGATGGATTTGTAACTTCAGGAGGTTTTAAGTTTGCAACATCAAACTTGGTCGTTTTGGTTGTCAGATTAGATAGTCAGGCTTATTTTCGTATTTTTCTATATCGCGGTAATAGATTCGTCATAAATAATTCTTTTATACGGAAACAAGCAAAATATAATCTTTTTTCGAAGAGGATCGAATGAAGTCCGCAAGACATTGAAATATCATTATAACATTTGCATGTGAAATTTGTACTAATTAGAGTGATGATAAAAGGAACGCTATTCTACTGCATGTACATACACAAACGCGCAATGAATAAGCAGATGAAATTAACCGAGGAAACGATCGGTTACGAAAGTCCTCCGGTTTTTCTTCATTTACTTCTTCCACTTGCCTCTTCTTTCGACATACATATCGTAGCACGAATCACAGGCTCTTTTTGTTCTGTTCCATTTTTTTATGACGCACACGGTTTTGCTGAAGTATCTACAAAGATACAGATCTGAAAATAATTTTGTTACACCATCAAAATAATTATGTAGAACACTCAAACTGATTGCTAAAATATCAAAATTTCTTGCAACATTATCATCATACTTCAGCGACCTGCTATAATTATTTGGATGGTGCAACAAAATTAATTTCAGATCTGTATCTAGTTAAATTTTCAGCAAAACTATTCTTTCCGTGCGCGAGAAGAAAGACTGCTTCTGTCAGAAAGGATTAAAATAGAACGTATTAAGGTAGAAAAAGAGTCCTGATAATCAAGCATTTGTGCAGAAATAAAGACCTTTCCAGAGATACTCGCCAATCAATATTTCTTACGGGAAACATAGCGCTTAATTGAATCTTGTTAGAGAAACCATCGTCGCACTTGAGAAGTAATATCAACTTATTATCAAAAGCGTTTGTTACCGAACATCCTGTACATATATATCTATATATATATACAGCCACGTACTTCTATTAGTGATACATGAAAGTAGCAATTTATTATAGATCGTAATTTACGGATACTTGGCGTTTAAAGCTGCACTCGAGGATCCGGGGAAGTTTCAAGGTTTCGAGCGCTTAAGAGTTTCCTCCTTCTCTAAGGTACCACCTCCTTTGAGATATTTGTCGAACGTTCAAATGCACTCGACGAAATGGATCTCTTTGCAGGTCGTAAACGTCACCGTCGTGGTCGCCATTCTTTCCTCAAGTTTGCTCATAGTACTTGAATTCCTCCTTAATGGAGGGACGGCTATCTCTTTCGAAACATTAACAATCTGACGTCGCTAGTATCCAATTATCGCTCGTGTATCAGAACGATGTCACATATAATCTTGATTTCTGGATTCCGAATAGTTGAGACATTAAAAGACCGCTTTTTCAAAAGAGCGAAACTCTTTTAAAGGAAACACTCTAATTATGATTCTCGATGGAGCAGAATTGTTGGTAGCTTTTTCCATCCTATTTAAGATTAGCTCATTTTTCTTGAAAGAACAATCTAATAATAATAAAGTAGAGCAATCAAATATATAATAAAAGAATATTCTATTCAATTTCTAATCATGTGAAGAGGCTAATTTTAGTCTCACAGAAATATTAAATCCCGTCGTTACCGTAGGATATTTAAATTCTATAATACGCAAAATAATTATATTTATTATATTTATAATGATAAAATTTTCCCACCCTCCTCTCTCTCCTCTCTCTCTCTCTTTTTCTCTTTTTCTTTCTTTTTCTCTCTTATGAGGGATATAATTTATCTCTTACTGGGATATAAATCGCGCTGTGCAAAACAATGTCGCGCGGACCTCGCAATAAACAGAACGCTGTATCCCCGGGCGGACTTTAATGCATACGTAATTTAATCGCGCATCGCCGGAGTCCCGGAGTCTGTGGAAAGGACAGTTTTCTGTTGTTTGCAATTTGCCTGTTGTTGTTCTCGCGTGCAGTCGCGAGAAATCCAGTTTTCGCAATAAACTCACATCATACGTCCGTGCGTCGCGTCGCGTCGCGTCGCGTCCATGTCGCGCCACGCTGCTGGTTACTTCTTTCCCCTCGAGTAGCAACTTCTGGCTGCATCGTTCTGGCCCATTTCCTTTTGTATGCTGACGACCCCGTTTTCTCTTTCATCTTCCCGGTAAGCGAATGACAAATTCAGAAACCGGGCTCGGCCCGGTTCGTCCACGGTGGAGAGCGAACTCTCGAGCAAAAATCATCCCTCATCTTGCAACTTCGCCAGAAGGCTCGTCGAAAATTTCACGCCGTGAGCTTTCTCACGCGTCGTCGCGCGAGGCAAAACACGGGGATAAACGTGAAAATTCACAATGGATTACGTTTCAAGTAAACGTTAATAGCTCCTCGCTCTTTTGCCGCGCGACAACAGTGTGAATAGGATCGTTTTATGATCTCCGTGAAAAAAAAAACTACCGAGGGGGATATTATTCTTCATAGGCTGGGTGGCCTGTTACATCGCCAGCATTCGTAATCGATCCGTTCCAGTATGCGAATGTTTCCCCGTGACGACGCCTCACGCAAACTGCGAGTATGCAACGTGTCATTTTTTAAATTGTATTCGAATATCATCGAATATCATCATGTTACGTATCGTATATTCCGCGAATATTTTTATAGAATATTTGACATATTTTTATACATTACTACGTTTTTTATTTAAAAAAAACGTCTTTATAATTCCCGAATATGTCATACTAGAGAAACAATGGCATGTTTTTTGCGTTTTATCGCGAATATTGCTTTTCATACTGTTAAGAATTGAAAGTTGTTATAATCGTAAAAATCGAGTGTCTGATAATTTTCTCTCGACAACTCGAAATATACCATGAAAATTACCACTACATCCAAGTTACTAAATAATTCTCAGTTCTCTCTTTCCGTAGCGTGAAAGAATAAACAGAATTGCCATGAGTACCGGATGAAGCGTGAAAAAATAAACGGTTAAAGAGATTACGCTAGTCTCTTAACTCCATAAAAGCATTCCGTAGATCTTTTGCCACGAATAACAGAGGTTTATATTTCGTGACTAGATTTCCTCGGATATCCAAATGCTATTGTACATCTAAATTATACTTTTATAAAGGCAACAGAAATTATGATTAAAATTATTCAACACACAATTATTTTACGTTTATTTTGTTTTACTTTTGTAATGTTTGAAGTATAATTATACATATCATATTATACTAAACAGACTACAAAAGATAAAACAATGGATTTCACGAAAAGTATGAAAAGTTTCATATAAATTTTTACAAAAAGACAATTATTTTATCGTGACTAGAATTTTTTTCTAAATTATTTTCTAATAATTAAAGTTAACTAAGTTCTTCTCTTCTAAAAATGTAAACTTCTTTTAACTAGTTTTGATTATTGTTTGGAAGCTTAATAGATTTCAAATTGTAATGCGCTCATCTTGGTCATATATGGCTCTCTTGGCCTTTGGAAAGTCAATCCCGCCGTGATATTTATCGTTCGGGCACTCAAGCCTAAGCTGTTGGTCAAGCAAGTAGCTTCTTCAGAACGTATTCAACGCGACTATCTCTCTCCCGCGTCTCTTCGCGCGTTTACCACGAGGGAGCCGCGGGAGCTGACAGCTGAATCGTTTGACCCATTTCCTTTTCGCCGTCGTTTCGCAATGCATCGCCAGCATAACGGTCTTTTGTACACTTCGTATTGCTCCAGCGTGTCCCACTTGCGTCGCCGGAAATCGGCTGGACGCGATCGCGCTTCCTTCCGTTTTCCGACGCGACACTGATCTCTCTCATAGTTCTCATAGAATCTTCGGCGCGTGTATAAGTCTGACTGACTTATACACGCGCCGAAGATTCTATGAGAACTTGAATTCTCTTTTTCCGAAGGTACTTGGACCCTCTATAAAGTCTTTCGTGAAAGAGTAAGAATTACTAATATTCAAAAAATGTCTAAACATACATGTATGTTGTATATCAATTTATAATTACAAAGATTACACTCTTGCTCTCCAATAAACAATATCTAAATAAAGTGAAATTTCTTCTATAATTAAAATAAGTGAATGTAACATTGTATTTATTGCTGACGCTCGATACAAGTATCTCGTAGGCGTTGACCATCTCTGAAAGATACACGCACACGATGACTTTCACGCGTAAACAGATTCTTGGCCGTTGCTTTTCAAACATGAATAAACTCTCGAGGATCTCTACTTTATATTTTATATTTAGTATACACGAAGCATTTTTCCCCTCATTGCTCGCACTTGTTACTTTTGTTTATCATCATAAGAACGCAATTAATAATCAAGCGATGCTTTTAATGATTTTAAAAATATTTTTAAAGATGGAACACGATATCAAATCATAAACGATTACAGGATTAATATTGAAGAACTTGTAATCAAAGCCATATGCAAGACACAAGATACATCCGCGCGAAAAATACTCAATAATTATTATTGCATTACAATTAGAAATCTTTTTTATATTGTCTAATATTAATTAGATTATCGCCTTTTATATTATATTAAGATTGCAGGATTAAATAAGATTTTATAGTATAAGCTTCTTCTCAACTTTCTGACTTCTTCAGCATTTTAAGAAAGACTTGGTGAAATATCAGACACTTGTTTACCCAATCACGTCAAACTGACGACAATGGGGGCAGTGATTTCACAGTCCATCGGTTTAATTAAAAACGCATCGCTGCTGGAAAATAGAATTAAGATTTTACCTTGAGATATACAGAGCATTGAAAACATGTTGGTTAAGTAATAACCCGCGAAATCTGCATGGAAAGTGCGAAATCGTGGAGGTTGTATTTCTTGGCGTATCTAAACCTGTGCTTACATTGGATTACATTGAATTCTACAGCGTTACGAGGTGCACACGAGAGACTCCTGCGTCCGTATTGGTCCTCGTGTTTAGGCGAATTAACACGGCGCCGCAGGGCGACGAGGATTCTCCATTACACACGGGGGTCGGGAAACTTCCGTAAAACGGAGACGTGTTAATATTTGGGTGCATACATACACATCGGATCACACGATTACGTTACTCCGCAAACAATCTTGTGAGTAATGACCGACGTATCTTGATACTTCACGGTAATCCCTTGCACATCTCTCGGAAACTGAAACACTCGACTCGTCCGTCACTTCAGTCCGGTTTACTTTCGTTCTGAAGAATCTCGGAATCTCGAATCGGCTCTTCGGATCATTCGCCACCTCAACTTTAAGAGAAAAGAACTAAATTTAAAGTTTACGTCGTCGTAAAATTCCTCTTTCGCCTCTCACAGCTCTGAACACTCGATCGGTCAGGCCACAAAAATAGATGATTCTTCTACAAGAGAAAGAGAGAGAGAAAGAGAAATCGTTCGCTAATATACCGCAGTATCTTGGAATACAGTTCTAAAGGAAAGATTTATCGAGACAATTCATGGACTCGAGGGATAAAATATTCGATTCTATCTCTCTAACTTTCCTCCTCCAGACATCAATCCGACACAAATCAAACTTCCAATAGTTTATTTTCTTTCTCATACACACATTACTTCTGGATCGAGCATGCATAATCGAAGCGTGACACAGACATATCTATGTAGGAAAAATACGAGTAGTCATCTCGACGAGGATAAACTATGCTCGTCGACTAATTATTCGGATTGCGTAGGTGGGCGCGACCACACCTTGGAGACACGTAAGAATTGTGACTCGTGTCATTATGAATATGTTTCGCCGAGTCACTTATGCCGCTGCTCAGGCCCGATCTGCTGCTGCATCCAGAGGCGGAACAGAGAGGTAGGATGCAGAAGTGAATCAGACGGGAGAAACTTGCGAGGGAACGAGACAGAGGAAAGGAGGAGAGCGGGATAGAAATCGTCGTAGTGGGGAGAAGTCGACGAGATTTCGTCTTTCCCGTCTCTTTTTCTTCCCTCTTACGGCGTAAGCCAATGCTATTTCTGGCTTCACTCCTTTTTTTTCCTTTCTCTCCTCTCTCTCTCTCTCTTTCTCTTTCACTGTTACCGTACACATATTTGCATATACATGTACAAGCTGATTCCACGGAACGCATTTTTCCAGGAAAGTGTAAACTTTTTCCAGTTCTTCGTGCGTCTGGTCCCTACATTCTTGAAATTGTCTCAAAACCTTGTTGAACGATGTGTAAAACCGTAAAAACCTAGATTGGAAGTCTTTTTTTTTTAGATAGATAACTTTTTTTTAGTTCCAAAACAAAACAAATTTATATTTTTGACATTTTCTTCGCGATACATTTATTGTAAAAAGATTCGGGGAACTGAAAAACGTCTAAAAATTGTAAGAATGTCTACAAGCAAATTATACTCGAACGCTTTGCGACAGTATTACTAAATGTTGAAGATTAATGCACCAAACGAACTTAACTGCTTTCTTGTGTTCGGTGTCTCGTTAAAAATTCATCCTTTACACTGCTTGAATCATCCGCTTAAATGCTACGCACATGGAGCTACCGAAATATGGCTCGCATGTGCATATAAAGGCTGATCGTTCCTCTTTTGCGCATACCAGCCGAGAGAGAGATAAAGGACTTGGCTGTTGGACCCCGACCCTCTCCTTCTCTCTTCGCTTCGTCTTCCTCTCGCTACTCTCTTCGTCTTCTTCGAGTATTCCACGAAGACTCGCATACTAACCCCGGCGTCGTTGGAATCTTAATTACGTTACAGTCCATTCATGGCAGCTGATGTCCCGACACTCCCGACATCGTCATCACGTCTAGTCGCGACGTATCGACCGATTATTCGCAGGAGAGTGTCAAGATGTCTCTTTTAGAAGTAACCTTGGGATAAAAAAGACTATAGAGTTTCGAAATGGATTACAATCTTGTCAGGGAAACAACGTAGAAAGTGACAAAAATAATGTGATTAAATATAATAGATATACACATATATATTTAGAAGTCATGATACTATAGCTTTCATCTTTATTGCATCGTAGCGTAGCAAGATTTTATTTTCCCGACATTCCGGTTGATGTCAACTGTCACCTATAAATTATCGACATTCCTCGACTCCTCAGGAAAGAATTGGCAAATATCCGCGTCTCTGCAACACAGTACGACGAATGCGATCCACCTTTGTCTGAATTTCACTGAGAGACGCGTTGCAGACTGCCCGGATTACGTCCTTCTTTTCCGAGCGAAGCCCTATCAAACGAAGAGTTCCCTCGTCGATACGACAACGTATATACATCGTGATCCTTCGAGACGTTTCTGCTTTCGATATCCGATTAAACGTCACTTGTCGTTAAAAAGGGCTTTAGATCCTCTCAGTCCTGTCGATGTACGTAGATACGTACAAGTCAGCATCGCATCTCGAACAATAAATCGAAACAAAGATCGGTTTTGATCTATTAAATTTCACTATAGAAATAACATCGATGAGAGAGAGAGAGAGTGAGAGTAAAGGCCTTCGCACTATAAAAAACATAAGGAACAAGGAACAAATATTAGCGATTAGGACCAAAGAATAAAGTTGGATGCACGATGAAAAATACAGGCAACGGAAACAGGGAATAACACAGGCAAAAGATTTTTAACCTATCGGAAGCCGTATATTAATGTTACACCAGCTTTATTCCTGATTTCTTATTTCTAATCGCTAATATCTGTTCCTTGTTTCTTATATTTTTCATTGTGCGGAGACCCTAAAAGAGAAAGGGATTTTTACGTCTTTAGCTGGATGTGACATATTTACACGACACATTTTTCTCAAACGTTCAAAAACGTTCATTCTTTGTTAAGAAATTTTTCATCTAACAATAAAAATCCAATGTAGGAGAGGCAAACGAAAACGAATGAAAATTAAACGGCACGACAAAGGAAACAATCAAGTAAAGAATAGCAAAGTTCTGGAAGTACGGGTTAAAAAGAGAAATCGTTTTACTCGCCGTCATTTCGCCGGCGTTTCTTGTTTGTTGCGTAGTTATTTTTCGGTTATTTTCCAGTCCCCCGTTCGTACGACATTAAATTTTGATGGCATATAACGTGCGCTATGATTGCAGCGTAGAACCGTTAACAAGAGCAAGCTTCGCTTCTTTTCGAGAGCGCCAGCGATTTTCATTGAAAAACTTCGCATCTTGCACGTCGACGCTTTTTCACACACGAATCACATATACCTGCGCGCGTAAGTGTGTAACATGCACATGTATACGCGTTCACACACGGAAACAAACAAAATCCAGGAGAAATCGGGGATTTAAATGGAATTGAATGAAAAGTCAAATGGTTTTCTCCCATGTCTGTTCTTCGGACGATAAACTCGTATCGTGGATCCGCTTACAGTTGGTTGCATCCTGCCATAGATGTACCGATAACTCTCGCCTCTCATCCGCTTTTCCTCGTAGATGCGGTCAAGACCCCCTCAATAAATGGTTACTATCTTCATCATTATATGGCGACATAGTCCGACCACGGTCTTTACCATTAACATTCTTGTCTTTTGATAAAACCCTGCGATTTGGAGATATACGTCATCTAAAGGAGCTCAGATCAGACCTTACTCCGCACATTTCTGAACTCCTCGTTTCGAATTACCTTCCTGCCGATAGTTTAATTGAAATTTTATTTACTCCCATTTTTTATTTAATTTTTTGCATTTAAATAAGATATAGATGGAATATCATTACGCGCAACGTGGCGCGACGAAATTTAAAATTAAATGACTTTTTGAGGCATAACATACCGTGTTATTTCGCCGCTTTTTGTGTTTTCGAAGATTAGACCAGTAATCATTTATAAAAGAGATGTACACAATGCTGCAATGGGGAAATTATATCAAAATGAATTTGTTAAAATTATTAAAGCAATTAATGCAAATGGAATATAGAGGTGCATAATATTTATTTGGACAAAAACTTTGAATATTTGGATTATACTCTCTTTGGAATAAACGAACATGAGCAGCGTGACACATTATTTGCTACTTTATGGTGTGTCCCATAGGATATCATTATTTAATGTAATATACGTGTATAATATCGCCACATAATTCCGCGCTGCATTATCACCTTTGCGACGGGAACGGCATGCGCGAGCAATTATATTATATCCATTTAATTAATTAGATGCACACAGCGCAGACGTATATAATGCAACCTCAGAATTCGCAAAAGCACTTGATGCAATTCGAGAATAATAAGGTAAATAACCGGCATGGAACAATTATTACGCTCAACGTGGCGCGACGAAATTTCAAATTAAATGACTTTTTGAGGCATAACATACCGTGTTATCTCGCCGTGTTACTTCGCCGCTTTTTCTATCATTACCGTCACATTGATCGCTTGTCTTCGCTTGCCTCTTTACGTTTCATTGACCGGCGACTATAATTTATTGCCTGGTCACCATCCGGTCTCATGTGTCGTTCAAAAACGATTGGATTAAGTTCTATCGGGTTAAAGTGCCTCGTTTACGTCCATAAGTGGCTCTTCTGCTAATCTCAATTCTGAGTCACCGCTAACACAATTGCCTTACAAGCTGACAGCATACGTCGATGAAGACTTATGTTCATCATGCTGTGCAATTAGCCGGTTCTAATTGAGGCGTAATTAATCATGATCGATGGCAAAGCACTTATCCTCTATCTATTCATTGTCAGTATACGCAGCTTCAATCACCGCTTCCGTCATTTTCTTATTATTTTTTTTTCTTAGGTGAAGAACACGTTAGAGAATGCTTTCATATGCATTTCCTTAAGCTATCTCGCAATTCAATTAAGTACTTTAGATAAAACTTGCAGAAATAAAATTTCTGGCAATAATAATTCTCGAGAAAAAAGATTTCTGAAATAAAACCTTATAGGAAAACATCTAAAATATAAAATGCTGTCTTTAAACCATCGTAAAAAGTATTCAATATATAGGATGTCTCAATTATTTTATATTCACGTTTTTTTTTATCTATAGCTTCTTCGATCAATGACGTGATCGTGATACATGAATAGTTTTATGAATGATGAAAGGGAAGAAATTATTGCTGTCGGGAAAGGTTCGTATACGCATAAAGTTAAACGCGCTGAAACTTCGCCTTTGGTTCTTTGGCACTTTTAGCCGCCGTATATGGAGGCTTCCGCGCACTCTCGGTGCCCACTCGAAAGCTCTTTTATCGCGATGCAAGGTGCACCGTTCGCACGATGCGGCGTCGAATGTTTTATCGTCTCGCGCGTCCGTATTCAACGCGCGTAAAGTCACGTATATCTTTAACGCCGACCTGAGAGTTTTTAAGAAAATGTAGATCTCGTATCAAATTTTAAAACTAAATTTTGGATTAGATTCTGTTATTTAAATATATTTGTTTTTTGCATTTGCAGCTATTGCATTATTTCGTATTTAAATTCAAATCGTGATGCTTTTATTTATAACAACGCACAGATTCGTCCAATAATTTATTACTTTCGTTTGCTCTACCGATATAGAATGAAAAGTTATAAACTATCGCAGATTCTTTATAATTAAAAGTTAGCTCCAAAGTTAGCAGCTAGAAACTTTTTTAAAAGCATGAGATAATTATCATAAATTTAACTTTTTTTTGCAACCTTGAGTTTAATTTCCTTGAATTCTTGCAAAGAGAGTGAGACAAGCTACTCCTGCGCTGATATATTTTAATCATATGAATTTTATGCGACTTTAAAAATAAAACACTCGTTTGACAAAATATACATAATAAAAGTGAAAAAATAGAGAGTTTCTTTGAAAAATTGGCGCACCTCAAGAAGTGACATTTTATACCGTAATTTGATTCGCCTGTAATACAAGTTGATCTTGCACACTTCGCACTTGTTCGATGATACGACTTTACGACTTGACGACAACATTTCTTACTTACGTGGTAGTTTTCTCACCTCTTTCTATGTCTCTTACTTTTTTATAATACTCACGCGGCAGTATTGACAACTTTGAGGGCTCTTAGGGGTTCAAACAAAGTGTCTAGAAGTACCAATCAAGACGGTTTTCAACAAAACATTTTCTTGGATTTTGTTCTTTGATGTTTCTTGTTTGAGTAACTTGATTATTGTTGAGTATAACTTATCTGAGAAATCCATACAATGTCTTCGATGGACGGATAATTACTTAATCAATGATTCAGAAATTATTATGAGGAATTAATATGAATTACTTCATGTGTTAATCGAATTAAATATAACTAATATTTTATTACATGAAGTGGCGAGACGATTATTTCTATTAAATTTATGACATGCCGCGAATATTAAATCTTTATTAGAGTTGTCAGGATTTGCCAAGTAAATCCATCATCGCTCGACGATTCTCTAAGGCAAACTAAGTCTGTTCAAGTTAATTTTACTAATACCAGTTAATTAAAACCCAAATAATTTATATTACTCTCTTTCTTATTAGCAGCATTACGATTTAAAATAATAGCAAAATTCGATTATATTACAGTTTTGAAGTTAATTCCAAACTGAATAATCTCCATAAGACTGAATCTAAATCTAGATTTTAACATAAAAAAATTATGAGATATTGTTTTGCGCATGAATAAAATACGCTTTATTTTTATTCATGAGAATCATTTATTTATGTGAGTCATTTACTAATTATAATTTATTGTAATTAAATCGTTAACGTAGCATATGTTAATAATCTACGTGTCAACAATTCACGATTGTTTTGGCAGTAAAACGAATGAAAATTATTTTCCATCCGCGTTAAGACCAGTTCTTGAGCTTTATTCCAGTTTCCGGAATTTTCGGAAACGCCCTTCAAGGTGCGATTTAAAAAAACTTGCTTTTCCAACGTCTTGTACAATCTTCGCATTTTAAACGCGGGCACATGTTTTACGCCAAAAACCAGTTCCACGGCGTTGCCGCAAACGCAACTGGCGTACAAAACGGACCCTACTACTTCCCGTTGCAGCCGTACATTGGTTAGTCATTTCCTCCATTCTTAGTACAGTGCCCTCCCGTAGCTTCGTTGTGGATACTCTATTAATATCTTCCGATTTCAGCAAATTCCTTGTCCTTTGTGGCACTAGTCGAGCGGAAATTCTGTAATTTCTATGCGCATTTAAAGTGTCATAATATTCGTATACCTTTTCCTTGGAATATTCACGCAGAAAATTTTAAAAGAACAAGATCGCGCGCGCGTGCGCGCTATGTACTTTCGATCGGTGTGTCAGCAGAGTTGTCTTATCACAATAAAAAATCAAATAAAAAATAATCTGTAACTTTTTCAATTGAAGTATTTAGCGTTATATTAACCATAACTGTGAATTTGTAACTGAAAATCACGCGTAATATCAAATACATGATTTATTTTAAGCTTTAATTGAGTTTAATAAGCCAATATTTGATACAATAATTGTGTTAGAGAAATATAATATTTGATAATACACGCGATATTCGCAATTTGATTTACGATCATTCTCCCCTTTGATCAGAAATATCGTGAAAATGCCGACGAGTTTCTAGATTTTTCTTTTCTGCATTTATTTCGATTGCGTTTTTTTTTCCTTTTATCAACGACGTTCTCGCGCAAAGCCCGTACTTTTATCCGTTGCCCCGCTGACTGTCGGTCTCGATTCCGCTCTCGTCGTGCGGCATGCGGCAGGGCTTATCTAGAGTCGGTGTTGGTTGACACACTGCGTTAGTATTGCCGCACGGCCGCGTTATACGTGCTCTTTCGTTACTATACGGCTCAGTTCGCTCGCGCCTTGCCAGCGTGCGCGCGTAGGCTTCTCTCTCTCACGAGCCGGGCGCGCGCGGTGCTCACCGCGCCGTGCTTCCCTGACATTTTCCTCTTCGGCGAACCGGAGCGCCTGTAAGCCAGAACAACGACGATCGATCGCAGCCGTCCGCGAAATTCCGTTTCGACGTGTACGGATTAGCGCGAAAATGTGAGAAACGCATTCCGCAGGCGAGAAGAAGATCGTTCCTGATGCGTGCTGTGGGAAAGCCCGCCGGATGTTCGACGAAACTGCCTGCAGTCTCGGTAGCGGCGAAGAAGAATGCGAAACGATAACGCGCGGCGGAGTGCTCGTTCGCTCACGTCAGATACGGGATCGCGAGCACGAGACGTGTGACGTTCCAAGTGCGGGAATAATGTGTACGTTCGTTCGAGCGCGTGTGCAAACTAATTTTGCCTAATGATTTCCACGGCTTCCGTCCGGGTCGGATATGGCTTGTGCGTATGATTGAAAACGACGACAGGAAGCGTAGTGGCGAGACCTTGAAAATAAAGCGACGCTGGAGGATGCAATTTTTGAACACGAGGCGGGATACACTTGCGCGCAGTGAAACATCGACGTTCCTCCTCGTCCTACGCGATAAAAACGAGAACGTTGAAAAGCACGGCGAGAACTGCTGGCGAGAGATCTTAATGGAGCCGGCTCTCGCATCGGCGGCGGTGCATCGCTCCGAAACGCATTTTTTCCCCCCGAGAGAAGACGTGGACGTGGGTGATAAACTTGGGCGCGGAGTAGGATCGCCGATCAAATAGGCCGTTTTATCCTTAACGCGTCTCGACTGTAGTTATAATTAGACTCTCGGCCCAAGTTGCGCGGCAAGGCATATTGGAAGGAAAGCGTCTAAAGGGAAACCTGTCTGGTCGCGCCATCACGATAGTGAAAGTTAACCAAAAGTAAATCAGCTGTGATAAGTCCTGTAATCGGACTGCATACAATAAATCTACACTGCACCGAGTAACAGTAATAATAATACGTATATATAGCATATAGTATATATCTATTTAACACAAAGCCCTTTACTAAAGACTAGAGTTGAAGACTAAAAAGAAAATCTCGATCGAAAAGGTGAAGAAAGACAAAAGCAAGAAGCGATACGTGTGTAAGAAGATAGCATGTGCATTGCGTTTCTGCAACATTGCCGCCGGTGAAGGGAGATATGAAATAACATAAATTTCTGGACGGAGGAAGAAACGAACGTGTGGACAGGTAAAATTCGACGAGAAGACTCGTCGGAAAGAGGAGCAGGCGATTCGAAGGAAAAATGGAGCTAGTGAAAAGCGGCACTATCGAGATGCTGTCTCGTCGGAGTGTGGCGATAAAGGATTACAGTGTCGAGAGCGGCAGCGAGGACGAGGAGCGGTGCGACGAGAGCGATCGGACGTCCCTCAAGATCGACCTCTCGATGGCGGAGCAGTTCTACTACGAGGTTATCTCGTCGTTCGAGCAGGAGGAGGTATATACAGGGTGTCCGTAAATCGTGGGGACTTTTCTCGTATTTAGATAGAACGAGCCAAACTGAGTCGAAAAGTCTTGTACCATTTTGCAATTTTCTCAATAGTTTATGAGTTATTAATAATTAAAAATCGCCGTATTGGCCCGGCCCATCGCCAAATCCAAGCGCGCCGTGAGATACGACCGCCCCGCGGTCCGCG